>NC_136978.1:22764926-22917426 GCF_032717465.1 Coenobita brevimanus
CCAAGACAGTGTATTTACATAGTCTCACCGACTGGACACATCAGTGCATTCTAACCTAGACTAACCGACTAGTTTTGCCCCCTAATACTCCCTATAAAAATTTTAACCACCAAGGGTTGCCACTAAGCCTCTTAAAATTCCTCATTACCAATCAAGCAAAAACTTTTGACCTAATGAACACGTGAATAATGGCTGCCCAGGATCAGCGCTTATTTCACCAGGAAACACTTTCGGCTCACATTAACCCATTCACTGCGTCAGTGTTTGTTTACATGTACATCCCGTGTGCAGCAGTTTTGAAATGTTTAGAAAAAAATATTAGAAAAAAAATAATAGTCAAAAGATAGAGAGAGAGAGAAAAAAAAATGAGTATAACACAACAAACAAAAAAAATAACCTCTGATACAGGTCTGTGAAGTAATAAATATTCTCTGTGCGGTTGTGCCAGGCGAACGATGTGCTATGGTTGCACTGTGTCGTCAGTGTCAGTCTTGTGATCAAATAAGGTGTAAAACAGCATCTGAACCATCCTTGTCATCATCTAACAACAAATCACATTCATTACTACACTCATTCAGATATTTCATCCAATAATGTATTTGCTTGGGCTACTGCTAGCGGGGGCATGGAGAAGATTTCATACCTTTACCTTCAACATTTTGTAGGTAACTGAGCTGAGCTCAGCACCTCGTAAAAATGCCTAATCTATGTATGGCAATATTCTATAGGTGAGACAGGCTGTGGCACAAAAGAAGAAAGCATACAATGAATGGATGAGAAACAGGGGTGTGGAAGAAGTTGAGAGGCGGAAGAGAGAGTTATATGTAGAAAGAAAGAGAGGTGAAAAGATTAGTAAGAGAGAGTAAGAAGAGAGTGGATGAGGAATTTGGAAGGAATTTGAGTGTAAAGTGGAGGGACTGTAAGAAAATGTTCTGGAAAGAGGTGAAAAGAGTAAGACAGGGTGGAAGTGAAGTTAGCAGGGGAGTGAAAGATAAAAATGGTAGATTATTAGTGGAGAAGGGAGAAAAAGTGAGCAGATGGAGAGAACACTTTGAGGAATTGTTGAACATAGAGGATGGAAGTAATGCGAGTATAAGTGGCTGGGAGAAGGAGGGAGGTGAGAAGACAGGAAGAAATCAGTAGGATAGAAGTTGTGGAAGCAAAATGAAGAAAGTTAAATTGGGGAAAGCCCCAGGAATTGATGGAGTGTTTGGAGAAATGCTGAAGCATGGGGGAGAGATAGTAGTAGAATGGATGTGGAAGATGTGCAGATTGGCCTGGGAGGAAGCTAGAGTCCCGGAGGATTGGAAGTCAGGTATAATTATTCCCTTGTACAAAGGAAAAGGGGAAAAAGAAGTGTGTGGTAATCATAGGGGCATTTGTCTTCTTAGTGTAATAGGAAAAGTGTATGGTAGGATACTTATTGACAGAGTTAGAGAAAGAACAGAGAAATTAGTTGAAGAAGAACAGGGAGGCTTTAGGAAGGGAAGAGGTTGTGTAGATCAGATATTCATTCTTAGATCTTTAGTGGAAAAGTTTCTAGAGAAGGGAAAGAAGTTGTATGCGGCTTTCATGGATTTGGAGAAAGCATATGACAGGGTGGATAGACAAGGATTGTGGAAAGTATTAAGAATATATGGAATAGATGGGAAGCTCTTGAATGCTGTGAAGAGTATGTATGATGGTGCTAAGGCTGCAGTGCATGTGGATGGTGAACTGAGTGAATTTTTCTCTTTGAAGGTCGGGTTGAAACAGGGATGTGTCATGTCTCCATGGTTGTTCAGTCTGTATATGGATGGGGTAATACAAGAAGTACAAGGTAGGGTAGTGGATGTTGGAGTGGCCCTGGTGAGAGAGGGTAGTGTTTGGAAACTCCCTGTACTGTTATTTGCAGATGATACTGTGTTGTTGAGTGAAGACGAAGGGGAGCTACAAGGCTTGGTGGATGAGTTTGGGAGAGTGTGCAAGAAACGGAATCTAAAGGTGAATGCAGGGAAGAGTAAAGTGATGGTCTTTGAGAGAGGTGAAGTCAGTGAACGTACAGCGAGGTTGGATGGTGAGGAATTGGAAAATGTGAGTACGTTTAACCCTTTAAACGCGGATCGTCGCGTTTGTGACGCTCGGCGAAAAGGACATAACGGCGGAGCGTCGCGATTCTAGTAAATTTTGAATAACCGCGAGCAAGCAGGCTCCAGCTGGTATTGTCTATCAGTACCACCACCCTTTAGCTACAATTAGCATACTTTACCTTTGTACTACTGACCTCCGTTGTTGCCTAGTATCGCGTTTTTTCCCCCCTCCCCCCCCACCACGGCCCCGTCAGCCTGGCTGTGATACATGGCAGCGCTCTGACTGTTCAGAACTGAAAATCTGTGCTCTCCTCTCACAAGCAGTTTATGCTAATAGGAAACGCTTGTTTCTCCAGTTGTAACACTAGCTTTTTTTCGCATGGTTTGCCCCTGTTTAGCGTCAGTTTACCGCAGGCTTTCAACGTGACATTATGGCGAGTTCTAGCTCTTCTGAGTCAGTGCAAGCCACCGACAGGAACGAGAATAAAGTGATGGGTGTAAGGCAGAATAAAAAGCGCGCCGCGATGATCTTTTGGGAAGTAATATGATTGAAAATAATGTAGTATACATGTTTTTAGCTGTAAAAATGGAAATGGTCGTTGAGTGACGAGAAGACCGCCGCCGCTCTAGATGTCGGCCGTAGGCTCCGTTGATTTTAGCCTTATTTTCAGTGCTTATTGTACAAATACGGATTCCAAACTACCTTTACATTGTAGTATAAAGTTTACTGTGACAGAATGAGGCTGTGGTAGAAGGGAAACCGAGTTGCTGGAGGTGTGAAAGTGAAGATTTGGTTACCCAACTTTGCAAGTTGGGTCAAGTCCTTGGGTAGTCCAAGAAGGCTCAACACCTGTCTCTGGAGAAAGCTGAATGTAAGAACTATCTGGCATACCAAGTATAATGTTCTAGGGTTAATCTCTGATTTTCGGCTAATATTTTCCTACACGTACTCAGACCGCGATACAACCCCGCCACTCGGGGGGGGTCGACTGTTCACGGCCGCGTTTAAAGGGTTAAGTACTTGGGTAGTGTGATGAGTAAGGATGGAGGTTTGGAGGGTGAAGTGCTTGAAAGGGTACAGCAGGGAAGAAAGGTTGCTAGTTCCTTGAAAGCAGTGATAAGAAGCAGGGAAGTGAACATGGAAGTGAAAAAGTTACTACATGACAGTATTGTGATACCAACTCTAACGTATGGAAGTGAAGCTTGGACGTTGCTGGAAGGACACAAGTCAAGAGTGAGAGCAGTGGAAGTGAGTTATTTAAGAGGAGCCTGTGGAGTCACATAGAGAGACAGGCTGACAAATGAGGATATAAAGGAGCGTTGTGGTGTGGACGTGGATGTGATAGGAAGCGTTAGGAGGAATACACTGAGGTGGTTTGGCCATGTGGAGAGGATGGAGGGTGAAAGACTGATGAAGAGAGTGTATGTGAGTGAGGTGGAGGGGGGAAGAGGGATAGGGAGGCCAAGGATGAGATGGAGGGATGTGGTGGAGAGGTATATGAGAGAGGGGGGTATGATTTGGGAGCAGGGCAGTGAAATGGCGGGGGACAGGGCGACGTGGAGGCGATTTGTTGGTGGCCACCCCGAACGGGATTGAGGCATCTGGCAATAGATAGATAGATAGATAGACCATGAATTGCTAGCTGATTTATTTCGTGCCATTTCTGACTGCGGAATTTTTGAAAGCAGGAAGAGCCATTTGGACTCAGATATCATATATGATACAGCCGCAGTCAGTGGGTTAAAATAGAAAGGGGGGGGCAGTGTGAAACTGTTTTTGAAAGTCATTAGTCATCATCAGTAAAGAAAAAAAACTACAGTAAGACCTCACTATAACGGACTAATTGGGGCCCAAACCATTCCGAAAAATGCAAAATTCCGATAAAAGCGACATCCGAACTTCCCCCTGCTAATCCGGACTTTTTCAGATATATCAGACATTAGTTCGGATCACATGAACGGTTTTTAAACTGTTTTGACTACTATTGTGGTACTGTACTGTGTTATAACTTCACTACATTAGTCAAATGGTATAATATATATAATAATAATGTATTGTACAATGATAAACACATCTTTTATTTATCTTATTGCGATGAACATAACTGAAGTGGTCAGGCGTCCGGACTGCTTCTGGCTTTATCGGACTTTTTGCAATACAGTCATCCCTTAACATCCGCGTTTTTAACATACACGGTTTTAAATATCCACGGGTTGATTTAACATAAACAGTTTTAAATATCCGTAGGTGGATATAGTACTGGGGCTGGATTTACCAAAGTATTTTATCTGATTGAACTCTGCTGACATTGTTCACTGCAAATGTAACATTCTCCCAGGCACAGTTCATGGCTGTTTTAGTGAGGGCATTGTCTAGTGAATCAAATATAACACTCTTCCTTTTGGCCACTTCATTTATTTATGCCATTAATTCATCAGGAGAAAAGTTATGACAGACTGGGAGTATTTATTTTCTTCCATGTACCCTCGCAGAGCTGGTCTGAACCAGTTTGCTGTCCCCCCTCCCCCTTGTACCTCTTGATGAGCTGGTCTAAACTGTTTTGGTGCCTTCCCCCCCCCCTCTCTCTTGTAAGTACAGTAATACGAAGCAATACGCACTCAGATCGCACTGAAATCATACCAGAGTGGCTGAAAGTGTTATTTTATATTATATTGTGAATTACTATGATAAAATAAAAGTGAGTTAGTGATATTTTGCAAAGCGCATTGGCTAGTTAACATTTTTGTGGTTGTAAACTGTGCAGCAATGCTATGAAATGACTCATGACATTACATCAATAAGCTTTATAAAAGTAAGTGGTAATAAAAGTCATTCATGAAGTTTGATAAAGTCTGTACTGATTTTCCTCACATTGTTACTGTTTCCACTGTTTTGCTGAAGTCTAACGTAAACACAGGAATATCATAACAAAATCTTAGGAGACTGGCTAGAAGTGTTTTATTTTTATTATTAGTGCAATTGTTGTGATGAGGTAATGTGGCTGTAACCCTATTTTGTGGAAAAAATCTTGTGGTCTGGTGGAAGTTTCCACCTCCCTGGGCTGTTTCATGCTTCAGACAGTCAAAACACATCCTGTATTCTCTCAAATCATTCCCTGTGCTTGGAAAACCTACAGACATGCAGTTTGTTGCAAACGATAGTAGAAAGATTGATATTTGTCTGACAAAAATTTTAGTTCTCAAGATTAAAGAAAAGAGGGTTAAAACACGAGATAACACACAATTTTTGTCCTGTATCTCCGCAGTGAGCACAGTCAGTATGTTGTCATCGCAGCCACTGCAGCCTGAGGGTTAAGGGGGGTCCAGGGGTGTTTTTAAAGGGGGCAGCAGATATCCGCTGATTTTTAACATTCGCGGGTGTCTCTGTTACCTAACCCCCGTGGATGTTAAGGGAGCACTGTATATAGGAATTTAGTCTGGTAGCTCCTCGAGTCTGATGAAAGCGAATTCTGGTGTATTGAAGTCTGTTATATTGAGGTTTTACTGTATACTGCAGTCGTCAGCATGGAGTGATTGCATGCTTCTCATTTCTCAGATACACACGAATGCAGTAATCGTGAATAGTAAACAAGTCAGCCAAGTAGTATAATTTGTGTGACAGTATAATTCACAAGAACTGAACTCACATAACTATCTTACCTAACTATTTATATCAATAAGTAATGTCTTCACGTACCGTAAGAGCCGAATTTTCTCAGCCAAAGCCCATCAGTTCATAACAAAGATCAGGCACAAAGCGTTTTTTTTTTTTTTTCTTTTTCTTTTTTTTTTCTTTTTTTTTTTTTTTAATGCACTAAAGGCAAAAATATGAATTCTACTGCTCCTTCATCATTAACTTTTTTTTTTCCAACAAAGAAACTACAGGCATACCCCGGTTTAACGATGTAATTGTTTAGGTAAAACCCTATCGTTAGGCAGGGTATTGTATATAGGTACTTTTAACATGTAAAGCAATGTGGAGCATTTACCAGCCTTGGGTTTCCCCCAAAATCAAGCCCAAAACCTACCCAGATGAGGCCAAAAACAAGTTTAAAGCCAATCTAAGTGGCCTAACAGCTGTCAAGGAAGCTAACCGAAGCCTAACACCTGTAAATAACTCACTAAAACCAACAAATAAAATCTGAAAATTGTCAAATATAAGTCTGGAAAAAAATCAAGCTTAGTAAACTGTACCTTAAAATGACAATGTTCACCCCACCTGTGGCTAAAACACATTGATCTAAGTCTAAAAACAGTCTATAAATCACCCTAAGCACACAATTTTAGTTTGAAATATCATTAAAATCAGTAAAAAAAAAAAAAAAACCATCGTTAAACCGAGGTTTGGCCATCGTTAGGCAGGGCATGGTGGTATTTCTACCCCCATCGTTAAGCCAGGGTATCGCATCGAGGGGTATTGTATATCGAGGTATTGCTGTATCCACATCATAAACATGCCTGACTTATTTTGTCTTTCTGATCGTTTGCATTTAAGTTCACACACCACATACCACTTCATCCAACGATTTTAGATTTTCCTTTGGAATAAATGCTTTTCATGTGTTCAGAGCACTTTCAGGGTGCTTGGGCATAACTAAAGTTAGTTGGGAACCACATGCCCTAAGTTCTGAGTGGAAATGAGGAGCAAGAAAATAAGCAAATTAATGCTTCTCATCACACCGACTGTCCACACAACACTGAGGCAGGCTGTGGCAGGTGGTAGGGGACATGGGTCATGTGGGTTGGGTCGGGTCGAGGAAGCCAGTCAGCTACCGACAAAAGCATATCACGGGAGTTGAAAACAAACGTAGTCATCTGGAAATCCAATACCTAAACACACCCACTCTCACAGTTTCTCCTGTGCAGTTGAGTGATATTACCATGCTGTGAAGTAACTATGGGAAAAATTAAATGCCCATGTTATTGTAAGATCTTTGTTTCTTTTTGTCTCAAGTTGCGCCTCTACTATATATGCAAAACAGCTGAGTGGTGAATGAGAGGTGGAGTGACGGAGGTCAAGTGAGGAATAAAGTGGCGGGACGTGGCCACATACACAACTGTGAGCATGGGATTCATGATAATTCTACTGTACAACACTTCTTTCCAAATCATCAGTTCACCAATAAATGCTCAAGATTTAAGTGAGGAATAAAGTGGTGGGACGTGACCATATACACAACTGTGAGCAAGGGAGTCATGATAATTCTACTGTACAACATTTCTTTCCAAATCATCGTTTCACCAATAAATGCTCAAGACTTAATTCTTTAGTTTATTTTTATATGTTTTATGAATAAAATAGCAATGTTTAACAAAATGAACTTACCATGTGCATTTTGCACTACTGCTAGACACTTCAGTTATGTGTGTTACGTCTATGGGGCATGTTTAAAAGAAGGTTACGTTTCAAATGATACTGTTTGTATGGCCCTGGATACAAGTGGTATAGTGTATACCTCAATGATATAGCCTTTGTATAAGAGTATATATCAGATGTCTAGGAGAAATAAGTAACCGGGAAGGTAAATTCCCCAAGCTTCCCGGTTAACTAGGATTGTATTGTACTCTATTACTGTACTGTATCAATACTGTATTGGATTTTATGCTTAATCCCTTTCCTCATGGGAAAGTTTTTAGGATACAGGGTCGGTATGGATAGTAACACATTATTCAGCTCGATCCCAGATGTTGAACTGATGTGGGGGTACTGTGCAATATCTGACATTCTGCAATATCAAGCGTAGGGGTTGGCTGAATTACACCGGATAATTGAGAGTTCATTGTAATACAATACGAGGGCTCTACATCTTCCATAGCACTTCTTCATGACTAGCATCATATTCTGGTGTAAATCTGTGGTTACAAGTTAGCATTCTAGATGGAGAGCTGTCAATTTTAAGCTGTGTTAAAATGAGCAGAGTCTAATACTTCTCTTGTAGAGTAAAGGAAGAGTTATAGATTTAATGAGAGAGTGTGAGTGATGTAAAATGAAAGAGGGGTAGAGGTAGACAGGATGAGATGGAAAGATGGAGAAATGTGTGAGTGTAAGTGGTGTGGGTTGGAGAGAAGACCACTCAGTGGTGGAAGGCAGGTTGAAATGGAGGTGATATATTAAATCATGGCCATCTGTTCCCTTGGGATTAATGTTTTTTTTTTTTTTTTTTTTTTTTTTTTTAAGGAAGAAGGAACCAAAGGCCAGGAGCCTGTAAATTGTTACCTCAAAAAAAAAAAAAAAAAGAGAGAGAGAGAGAGAGAGAGAGACAAATTCAAGAACTGTTCATTTCGAGATGCCTGGACACATTGCATTTGAAAGACTGGAGATCATAGGCAGCAGGAAATACAGACAGATGGAGACAGTTCCAGAGTTGACCTGTTGCATACATGAAGGACTTGGAGTAACGGTTAACTCTTGCATTAGAGAGTTGGACAGAAAAGGGATGAGAAATTGTTGCTAGATGAGTGCTACGCACCTGCCGTAGTAGAGGAGGGATGCAAGCAGACATTACAGACGAGCAGTGACCATTGAAGTCGCGATAGAAAAGAGATAAAGATGCAACAGCATGGCGAAGGTATAGAGATTGAAGAGGGCTAGTAAGAGGAGGAGAGTTGATGGAACGAAAAGCCTTTGGCTCCACCTTGTTGAGAAGAGCTGTATACGGGGAGCCTCCCCACACATAAGAGTTGTACTCTACTCAGGGGCAAATGAAACCCATATGTAAAGTCAACAACTGTGCAGGGATAAAGAAGGCACGAAGTTGACTTAGCACACCTATTCTTTTGGAAGCAGATTTTACAAGATAGCTGATATGTTCTTTTCAAGATAAATTCCGAGAGAATGAAACCCCAAATATGTTTAACCTGTACCATCCCGGGCATTTTTGCAATTTTATACCCACCCACCCAGAACTAACTCAGTGCTACAAGTGCTTGGGCACAGTGTTACCAATACATTAAGGTGCTCCTTAGCAAAATATTAGCTAGACTGAAGCAATTTGAGACACTACAGGGCTCGAATTTTGCTGTCGGCATCATCACGTCGGTGGGATTAAGTGAGACTTTTTTTTTACTGTCAGCACCATGCCAACGGAAGGATTGTACGGGTTAAAGATGATGCAGGATTAAGCTGGATATTGTTAAAAATTAGAGGGTACTCGTGTGGAAGGTTTTGTTGGGTTGATAGATGTATAAACTGAGTTTTTGATACATTAAAAAGCTAAGATTACTTTTACCTCACTCAGGGATATGAGCCAAGTCAGACATTAGAGTGCCATAGCCTCATCCCTTGTTTGTTGAAGTAACTGCTGAGGTGGACGTTGTGGGAAGCGATTGGAAAGGTCAGGGGTAGATTTATCAGTGTATGCGTGGATAGAGTTAGATGTACACCCACTAAAATAATTATCAGCACCCTGTGGTCCGATACTCTTTGCAATTCTCACATGCACATTCACGGTAACAGTTGGTGCATCTGATTCTTCCTCTCCCTCCATATCTCCGCCTCCCCCTCCATCTCCCTCTCTCTCTTTTTCTCTCTCTCGCCAGA
Source organism: Coenobita brevimanus (assembly GCF_032717465.1). Taxonomy (NCBI): domain Eukaryota; kingdom Metazoa; phylum Arthropoda; class Malacostraca; order Decapoda; family Coenobitidae; genus Coenobita; species Coenobita brevimanus. Next base: position 22,774,536 of record NC_136978.1, read on the forward strand.
TCTAGTATAACTCCTGTAGCTTCATGTCTTGTATAATGAATGATTCATAGCAATGGACATAATACTGAAAGGAAAGTCTCAGTCCACAAAGTAATATTGAAATCAAAGTGCTGTTATTTTGCTTGGCACCCATCGTATCTGAGGTTACCAGCTTAGGATTTTCTGACACGTTGTGGTACAGTGACAGCCACCATCAGCATCAAACGAATGGTTTGATGGGAAACTCATTTAAACACATCTACTTCCAAAGAACTATACTGCATGTTTTTATCTCTGAGCTGCCTCATGTTCATTTTTTGAGCTCAACATCATTCCCCTTTAGGAATTTTAAGTTGTATTAGTATCAGTCTTTAATATCATTCTCTTTTATCAGCCATTTTCTTTTAATGTTTTGTTGGTTCATGCTATATTAGTTTGGATTCTTAGTGAATATCTCCTGTAACTAGAACCAAGCTTTTTATAGGGCATGTCTTTACTCTCATTCACAGTGGTGCTCCTACATCATGCCCTGTTGTAGCAGTAGAATTTTTATTAATCAGTTATACTAAGCATTACTTGAACCAGGGACAGTTCGGCAATCTCTCAGATATTATTATAAAGGTATGACAAGAAATCACCTCTACAGTATGGTACTGGCGACAAAGAACTTTATTGGAAAATATGATAGGCTGTAGTACTGTCATTTAATAATGCCATTAAGGTAAAGGAGATACCCTACAAAATTATAAAAATTTCGCTATATTAAATTAATGAACTTTGCCTGCATATACGAGCTCACTGCATTTTCCCTTAGGGAAAGTTTCATAGTTTGTTATGTTCATTCTTAACTTGAAATTGTCATATTCCAAAACACCCTCAGACCCACTGAAGCTAATTCAGTAGTAATAAAAAGGTGAGCAATATAGCAGTCTTCTGTAAGCATTCAGACCACTGAAGAACACGCATTAGTGTAAATAATAGCCCAAGATAATGCACTGACTGCAGTTTCATCTATCTATCTATCTATCTAGATAGATATATAAATAGATATATAATGCCCTAAATGATGTTTCAGTGTGCTAGAAATTGCAGTTTCTGCGCCAAAATGGCAATGCTGCCAGTTACAAACTATGACTGTGGAGTACAGTACATGCACCTAGGGCTCGTATTCAAAATGGCTTCGGGTTCATTCGTGACACTTCTTATGTAGCGATTTATTCTGTACATTACACTTCAACATCCTTGTTTATAACTTTTATTAAAACTATTTGAATACTTAATGCCTTTAAGGACTGTAAAAACAGTGATAATAAGTTTTTTTTTTTTTTTTTTTTTTTTTTAACAGAACGGAGGAAGGAAAAACATATGAGGAAAAAAAAAATAATCCATACACCAGATTACTGGTGTCCTCTATTCATAAAATATCTGTAACAGTTAGACTTGAACAGTTGTGGGTTGAAATTTGGAGGAAAACAACTCTGGGGAAGCGAGTTCCAGAGAGATGCAGCTCGGGGAATGAAAGAATTCTGATAGGCAGAAGTTCTGCAATATGGTTGAGTGACATTCCAGTCATGAGTGCTACCAGATGCCCGTGTAGCACGAGGGAAGGCATGGAGAGGTGGCACCATGGACGCAACTTTGTCTGAGCATTTGCCAAAAAAATATCTGTAAAGTAATGCAAGGGAGGCAACATTCCTTCTTACTTGCAGGGGAGGTAGTTTATATGTAATGGCAGGGTTGTTAATGATTCTAACAGCTTTATTCTGAATTTTGTCTAGTTGTCTTAATGCAACCTCTCCACAACCAAATTGCCCAGTAAGCGTGGCTCCGAAGCCTCTGATGCCACAATGAATACAGGTCTAAGGCTCAGCAGATCAGGGATACCAACCAGACATGTTAACTCAGGAGTTTGTTTCAGATCTCTCATCTGGTGTGTCATATTTTATCATGCTAAAGGAGTGCTGATAATTTTTTTAGTAAATGTACAGCTTAGAAGGTCATTGATGAACAAAAGAAAGAGAGTTGGTGATAGGACAGAGCCCTGAGGAACACCACTATTGATAGCTCTAGGAGCAGAATGGTGGCCGTCTGCAGCAGCAGGTATAAAACGACCAGAAAAGAGACTAGAGATAAAGGCACAGATAGAAGCCATAAGAGGGCAGTTTAGAAATTAAAGATTTATGCCAGCCTCGATCGAAAGCCTTTGAGATGTCAGGTGCAATGGCAGTGCTTTCACCAAAGGTCTTGAAAGGAGGATGACCAGGAGTCTGAAAGGTAGATGAGAAGATCGCCAGTGGAGTGTCCTTGACAGAACCCATACAGACAGCCGGAAAGAAGGTTGTGACAGGAAAGATGCTTTAAACATTTTTTGTTAAGAATAGACTCAAAAACTTATGAAATACAGGATGTTAAAGCATTTAGGCGATAGTTAGAGGGTTGGGAATGGTCACCCTTCTTTGAAACAGGCTGAATGAGAGCAAATTATAGATTAGATAGGTATACATCCCAGTACTGCACACCAAAGGTTGTGTTATAATGATGAAATGCAAAAATACTGGATACAAGTTAGTGTCAGTGAGTTAGTATGCAGTACTGTACTTTATATATCTATAGTGTACAGTGCTTTGTGTATATAGTACTTTAATTTGAAGTATTGTTCATATGATTTCCAAAGATGAATAAATGTTCAGTGAATTATTTCTCAATATTAGGTTGTGCTTCATTCCACCGAGAACCTGCCCCATCCCTTCTCCATCACTGTATTTGAAGACACAATGTACTGGACCGACTGGAGCCGTGAAGCAATATTCCGGGCCAACAAATTCACTGGCAGAGATGTTGAGATAATCGTGCCATCATATTCGGTAAGTTAACTATTATGTACTGGATGGTAACCATGTAACCAACATATGGGTTAAGCTTCTTCCACTGGATGTGGTCTAGAATGGTGTAAGGCCATTGATTGGTTGAGGTTTATTACTCACATAATGCCACTTACTGGCAAGTGACTGGTAACTCTTGCCTGAAGTAGCCTGGTGCCAGCCTCCTGTGCACTTGCTGGGGCAATAAGGATTGAATCAGTAAATTTAAAGTACATAACACACTTCACAGAGACATGAAGCTGACTACTACTATTTTTTTTTTAGAGTACCATACCTATCCACCCATCTATACTTTGCAATCCATCTTACACTCTTTGTTTATACTGTACTATGTACAGTACTCCAGTTTCCATTCATATTCATTTTTAGACACCAGTGGTGCAACTGAGGGGTGGCTAGGGTGGAACTCATCACCCTTAAAATATGTTTTCCTACTCGACATTTCCAGGAGAATAACCCTGGATCACTTTGATTTTTTCTTTGTCCCATCTATTAAACTTGTCCACCTCATTTTAAAAACCCTAGGTATGCTTGTGGACATTATTACTTCGTTGTTAGGTGTGTCTGTTTCCAGTGTCCCTCTTGTGCATAATTATCAAAGTCTAACAGCTTTCTGCAGGTCTTATAGTTTTTGCTAGTAAAAGTGACTCATGAACAGAAATAAGATATGGTAGTAATTTATGTATATTACCTCTTAATTCTTGGTCAGCTCCTATGCCCTCTTTTCTTAGTGCTTTACTAACCCAGCAAGTGATAGATGGTGGTGACCATCATCCACTCATTTAAAATAGTGCTGTCCATTTTTTCCTTCACCTGTATCATTTTATTTCTCTATCTGCCCTCCTTGCTTCCTGCTTCTTCCCTTTTTTCCTGTCACTTTTTATTACCCTTCTTTCCACATCAGGTGGCCTCTGCACTAAATAAGTCTGATGGTTTCCTGTAATGCAGGATACTATTCAAAATGCTTTGTAGTAACAGCATATAACCACACTATGGAGTAAAGTGGAGCCTACTATGGTGCCCCTGTTAACTGGGTGTCGAGATGCAAATGTGGAATCCACCCAGGAACCAAATTTACACACTTTTTTCCCATGCCTCACTGTGATGAATGACTGTCAGCTGTAAGGGAATATAGGTTCACTGTATGGGACAGCCATGCAGGGATGGTTGCTTGGCTGTGGTTGATGCATTTGCTCTCCCTGGCACCTGCATGCACACTTTTTCATCTGTATGGCCTTAACCCCTAGGATACGCAATTCAGTCAACTGAACTTCCCTGAAAACCAGTATATGGAGCCGATTTTTCAGTTCTTACAGAAGTAAAAAGTTTTATGCCCAAGGTTTAGAGCCTGAATTTACACACCTTATGTCGCAAACCAGAGCATTTTAGACCAACCGGTTCATGAGCTATAGCCCGTCAGAGTTGAAAAAAGTTACTCTTCCAGGAGGGGCGACTTCAGTTTTCTATGCATTCCCCTATCCCACCCTCATTCCTTCCCTCCCATTACCTTCCTCCCCTCCCATTACCTTCCTCACCCACTCCCCTCACCCCCCCTCTCTTCCTCTTCTCCCCCCTCCCCCACCCTTCAGAAATTTCAAGCACATTTTTTTTTTTTTTTTTTTTTTTTTTTCAACCAATAACATGCAAAAATAATTTGGTTAGTATTCCTCACTCACTCCCAACTCCCTTCCTCCCCAACACTTCTCCCCTCTCCACCGTCCCTTCCCCCCTTCCCTTCCCTCATAGCTGTGTAACTGTCAAAATAAAAAAGAAATTGAGCCAAAGCATGCAAAACCTTTTTGTGGTGTTACTCACACACTCCACCATCCCCTCTCCCCTTCCCCCCTTCACGTCCCCTCAGAGCTGTCAAATCAAGTAGTGGTAAGAATTTCAAGGGGGAAAAAAGCTAAAGCATGCAAAGTAATGATAATGGTGTAAGAGAAAGACAAACACACAAATACACAATTTATTATTATAATAAACAAACAATACTAACATTTACATGAAACACTACAGTATATTCATGAAGGTGAATATACCGTAAATACATGAAAAAACACGCATTCTGTTTCATGCATCAGTGTATGCAATTACACAAGGAATAATCTGGTATTGAATGAAAACACATGACATGAATTGTAACAGTGATGTATACATATAATACTTTAGGCAGGGGGGGGGGAGAGATAAGCAGATGGCATACTACAGGGGGTGGGGGTGGGGGTGGGGTGGGGAGAGGCCTGTAGGGGTGGTACAGGGGTATAGAGGTGGGAGGCAGACACCACAAGACAAAGTTGAAAGGCAGAAAGGTAGTACAGGGGTGTGGAGGGTGAGTATGGGGGATATAATGCTCCCCTGGGAGACAGGGAGGGGGGACAAAGGGGGGGAGGACCACGGTGGCATGATGGAGGATGGTGGAGGAGGGGGAGGGAGGAAGCAGGAGGCGGTCAGAGGCGAGGGAAAGGGAGAGGGAATGAAGGTATTGGGGTAGAGGAAGGTGGTGTTAGGGCAGTGGGGGAATTCCCCCCCCCCTACCATGGGTAGGAGCTCGGATCCTTCCCCCTCCTGACTCAGGACTTAGTTCTCATCAGTTGGCATCGATATACATCACAATCTGGCCGAAGCCTGGTGTCCATAATTTTTTTTTTTTTTTTTTTTTTTACAAAGGCATCTCTATCAATCTTATTTGGCATCAAGCCAAATTCTGAATTAGAATCCAAAAAGCTGCATTCTCCTTACCAGTTTGGGTTTCAGAAGAACCGTTCGACATTAGACCTCCTCCTATTCCTCTCAAATAAAATCCAGCAAAGCTCTGCCAACCATTGTCAGACTATTGGGGTGTTCTTTGACCTCGAGAAGGCGTATGACACAACCAGGCACACTAGTATCCTTCTTCAGCTGTCTCAATATGGCATAGAGGGAAATATGTTTCGCTTTATCCGCTCCTTCTTGTCGGAACGTTACATTAAGTTTCGTGTCAGAAATGTTGTATCTAGCCCTTATAGGCAAGAGGAGGGTGTTCCCCAAGGCAGCATTCTTAGTGTCACCTGTTTCGCTGTGGCTATCAATGGTGTTCTCGATCAGATTTCCCGCCCTGTGTTGGGCTTCCTGTATGCTGATGATTTGGCAATTTGTGTGTCTGGTTACGACGCAGTCGAGATTAGTCATCACCTGCAGAAGTCCATATATAGTATTTGTCGTTGGGCTGATGATAATGGTTTTTGCTTTTCACCTTCCAAGACTGTTGCAGTCCGCTTCACTGGAAGCACACGCCAGGAGGTTGTCCCACACTTAAAGTTAAACAATGACATTATCCCTTTTGAGAAGGAGGTTAAGTTTCTGGGCATGATCTTTGACTACCATCTCTCTTGGTCACAGCACATTGATTATCTGAAGCTTAAAGTCAAGAAATCATTAAATATCCTTAGGGTGGTCTCTGGTTTAGATTGGGGTGCTAATAGGAACTCCCTTCTCAGGCTCTATAACTCTTTGTGCCAGTCACAGATTGACCATGCATGCCAAATTTATTCCTCTGCATGTAAGACCAAACTTCATGAGCTTGATGTGCTCCACAATATGGGACTACGACTGTGCTCGGGTGCCTACTTCACTTCCCCTGTGGAGAGTTTATATGTAGATACAGACCAGCTTCCTTTGGACTCAGGCAGGCATGAGTTAGGGCTTCGCTACATTGCGCGAATTAAGAGCAATCGTTGCACCAATACTTGTGTTGATGTTCTGTTGCAGTGTGACCCGTCTAAGTTCCGTGGTCCAAGAGCCTCTATACCACTCCAGATTCGCATGCTTCCTGTGGGTGACGCATCGCTGAGGGAGCAAAAAATTGAACCAGTAAGCTACAGCAGTCTCCCTCCTTGGCTCTTTCCAGAACCTAATGTGTGTCCCAAAACCATATGTAGAAAAATCTTTTTGGATGAAGAAACTAAATCAAAGTTTTTGCACCATGACCTTCTCCACAGAGACTTAGTAAAGTTGTATACTGATGGCTCAAAGTCACCCCTTGGTGTAGGCTGTGCTGTCATCCATAAAGGGGGTGTACGTCTTGGACGGCTTCCAAATAATGTGTCTGTTCTCACTGCTGAACTAACTGCTATTGAGAAGGCTCTTGAAGAGGCTTACTCAGTGCCAGGAAAGACTTTTACAATATATTCAGACTCCTATGGAAGCTTGACCGCCATTAAGCAGTTAAACACATTCCACCCTATAATAAGGAAGATTCAGTCTTGGGTTTGGCGCCTGGCTACAAAGTATAAATTTGTTTCGTTCTGCTGGATACCATCACATGTTAATCTCTATTGGAACTAATTTGCTGATAAAGAGGCAAAATCAGCATGTTCTCTTCCTTCTGTTGGGTATAATAAGGTTCCCTATTCTGATTTGTAGACTGTTATCCGTAACTTTGTTTGGTATGAGTGGCAGGCAAGATGGGCTTCCCCCTCCCTGGCCAATAACTCGAAGTATAAAGAGATTCGGCCATCGGTCTATGCCTGGTCATCCTCTTCTCAGGCTTGTCGGGGTTTTGAGACAAGGTTGACTAGGCTGCGAATTGGCCATACGCATTTGACTCATGGGTTCCTTTTGGACCGAGGGGTCTCACCCCAGTGTGAGATCTGTCATGTCACAATAACTTTTAGACATTTCTTATTGGACTGTCCGACCTATGCCCGCTCTCGGGCAAAATTTTTAACAAATAGGGGATCCCTATCAGTTGTTTTAAGTAATAGGGCAAATGTTTCTAGCCTTATGGCATTTTTAAAGGAGACAGGGCTATATTGCAAGCTGTGATTAGTGTTGTCATAGTTATGTTTTAGGGCTTGCTGTCTACATCTGTTTTCATTTTACCTACGATTTTAGTTGCATGATTATTGTGTAGTAGTTTTCTCTATTTTTATACTCATTCTTTTAAACTATTGTCTTTCATATCTCACTCATCAAAGCGCTGAATGACCTATCAGGTCCCAGTGCTTGGCCTTTGGCCTAAACTTCATATTCCATTCCATTCCATTCCAAATTCTGGAAAATGATTGATCTTAGGGGTCATCAATAATTATCATCTCCAATGCTTTGCTCCCTCCTTGAAACCCCGTGATAAGAATGAACCATGACTTAACTGCTTAGTGGCTACTTATTCTTCACATATTGCTCTCATTCTTTGAAACACCCTCTTCCCTGTATCACCCCCTGTTCATATTCACTGTAAATGCATTGTAATCATATGCATTTGTAATATAATTTTTTTTTTTATTCAAGCTGTGCAACTTTTATTATTCTGTAACACACCCATATCCACAGCTCTCACCTTTGGCATATTAGGCTTATGCAGACTACCATATTTTAAGCATAAGCATAAAAAAATCTCTCTAAAACTAGGGGTCAACAAATATGCCGAGCATAAAGTTGTCAGTACATGGCAGAGACAAAAATAAGGCCGTGGCATATACCGAAGGAGGGAAGCGACACTACCAGCAAGCCAACAGCCATACAGTAGCCTGCTAATTCCATCATGCTAGTCTTGTACCACAATTTTTATGACAGATCCAAGTTTTACATACAGTACTACTTCTTACTTGGTTAATTTTTGTTGCCAAGACAAAGTTTTAATGAAAACAATTCATGGTTACTGGTACTTGCTGGTGTTTACACCTCAAATGTGAGGAGTGTCCTGTGCCATGTACCCTTCCATGAATGTAAACAAGTACCAACCGGGTAATGGCTATATGAGATGGTGAATCTGACACACTGTTACCATAGACTTTCAATGGATAGAGACGATATGCATTTCCGAACAGTTTTGCAGTGGTGATTGGTTGCACACCACATTTGTAACAATCATGTAATAAGAATCTAACTGAATAACTGAAAATTACATATTTTCGCCAACAAGATAACACAGAATGAAGACTGAGTTGTGGAAATTACCAGTATGGAAACTACCGCAGTGGAGTCCGACATAGTTGATGCAGAGGCATTATCTCCAACAACTGGTAGTTTCTGTCCAACAAATTATCTTAGCTAGCCACCTCCATTGGATGTTAACCCCTTAACCGCGGGGCATCACTTTCGTGATGCTTGGGAGCAATGGATCATACCGTGGGGCGTCGCTTTTGTGAATCTGTATTATTTTGAATTCACCCGGGCTTCCAAGTGGGGGCTTGTATCATCTATCAGTACTGCCAATGTCCAACACTAGTCAGCACTCCTAATCTCATCTGTACTCCCATCCATTGTTGACAATTTAGCCATTTCTCCCCATTCTTGACTCCCCTCCCTACCCCCCCTCCATTACCCTATCCTCTCGCCTGCCCGGCCGTGCTACGCTAAGTAAATCTTCCCTGGAATTTTTCACTGATTTCATCCATTGAAATAAGCCCTATGCCCTATTCTTATACCAAATAATATATACAAGAAAGAAATAAGGTAAGTGAGAGTGCCATACACCTGGAATTGGCTAATTATCACCTGACAACACCTCACGTGCACTCGTTTGCTAATTTTCGCTGTGTTTTTCCCCTTAAAATATGCCGTATAATCTATTTTCGTAATAAATATACATATAAGGAGAGAAGGGAGAAGCCTAAGTGATATTTACATTCACCTGGAACTACCTAATTTATCATGTATTGTCTAGATTTCCTGCCAATCATTTCAATGCTATACATAGCTATTTCAAGAGCTAACATTGGTAGTACTGAATATCCCCTAAGTAGGCCTCCACCTGGCCCTCCCTTATCAGTTTACTCTCATCTTCCGAAGTGGAGGTATGTCTGTTTCGTCTTGCTGACTTCAGGGACTTTTTCACCCCCATGCAAAGGGCCCTGTGACCTTTACCCCCTACTAAACCTCGTGTGGAAAGAGGTAAAGGGCTGACAATTGATAAAAGAGTGACTACGATCTTTCTATTGAGTAAAACAGTGCAAGTGGAATTGTATATAATGTGTAAATAATGTGTAAACAGCAAGTGAAAGTAATTAATGTAAATATACGTGAACAATGGAAAATAGTTTTATAAGTTACTTCAAGTGACAGTGCATAACACAGTGTAAATAAAATAGAAATGTAAATAATGTAAATAAAATAGAGAACGTAAATAGAAATGTAAATGAGTAGTATTATAAGAATACGAGTATATACCCTAGGAGTAATGAAAGTGAAAGTTTCACTCTAGTATGTCTGAATACTATGAGTTATGAGAGTAAAGATGAAAGTGACATTCACTCTCAATGCTAGTGTACAGGACGAGAAAGTGAATGCTACGTATTTTACTGAAAGAAATTGAATCCCTACAGTGACAATAAACTAATACTACTGAAGAAAACTTATGGATAAAGACTGTAGATATGTATAAGTGTTATACAGTAATAGAAATATAAAGTGTGAGGGGTTTTACGAATAATAAATGACAGAGTACCAAGAGCGAACTAGCGCAAGTGCGACGGTCAGCCGCGCTCATAATTTTCATTGCTTTCACAGTGGTTTTATTTTTTGGAGTATGGATCCCAAACTACTTGAAAATCATAGAGTAGTGTTAATATCTGGCTGTGGTAATCATATTACGGGTTGTCGGGAAGTGTAAAGTGGAGACTTCGTTACCCAACTTCAGAGGTCTCCACAAGTCCTACAGTAACTGACGAAGGCTCAGCAAACATTCCAGGAGAAAGCTGAAGGTATGTGCCATAAGCATATGTAATTTTAATATTCTAGGACTAATAACTGATTTTTGGCAAATATTTTTTGAGAGTCTGTCGGAGCCCGAATAACCCTGCGGCACACGCAAAACATCGGTAAACATGCCCGCGGTGTAGGGGTTAATGAAGATACAGTATTTACCATACCCAAAATTACCTGTATTCATACATATACTGTAAACCTTTCAATGTATTAAGATAGTAATACGTAGTTGTTATGTCTTTGCTGTCCGCAATTCTCTTACTAGCATGTACCTAGCTAACTACCACTAACCACCGTATCAGCTAGCTGTGACTACCAACAAGTTCAGATTTACAATCTAGCACCTTAACCTCATGCTGGACTTTGTTAGTACAACATGTCTGGTGCTTGAAAACGTTTGCCTTTTTGGTTCCAGTGACATCAGTTGTCTGTTGGTTAACACATACAAATTCTTGACTGTCAGATGGAAGTGGCGTTGCCTTATTTTGGGGGTTGACTTACCGTATTTCCCGATGTATAGCATGCTCTGGTGCATAATATGCACATTAGTTTTGAAGAGAAAAGTTGGGAAAAAAACTAGATCTTGGCTTAGCCTAACAAGAATATGAGGTTGCAGGATTTCCACCTATCTTACCACAATGTGTTGTTGGATGCTGAGTGCCGCTTGTAACAAGTTTATTTCCTTACAAACAATAACACTCTAATTTCAAATGTTCTGGTACCTGTATTGTTTCATGCTGTATCACTGGAGAATCTGAAAATTCCGTTGTAACTCTGATGCCATATTCTGCTGTTCTCATTACTTAAAAGCAAAGGAAATTGCTACTTCTTAATGGATACGCATGTACCGTCATTATTTACAGTACTGTACAGTAATGTCCTGATATACAATACCCCTAGATGGCTTAGCGATGGGGGTACAAATTGTACCAGGCCTCGATACCCGATGGGCAAGCCCTGGTTTGACGATGGGCCCTCCGATGTCGTGCCCGCAGATGACGGGCCGAAATTTTTAATTGCGCGCTTTCCCGTGGCTGGCTGAGCCTGCCCACCTCCCAGGATGCGCAGAAACGCTCGTGCAGGCCCCATAGCCATTGCTTACCTCGCACTTACCCATATTGCTCTTCTTGCAATGGCCATCTCAGGGTGAGGATCTCCCTTACGCTCACCTGCCATGCATCGTATTGCACCACCAACATTACGCAAGTTGCTATCGTAGTGCATCGTAACTGTGCTCGAGCAATGCCGTGAGTAGAGCAGTGATACTAATCATGTGTGGAGTGTAATATTGTGTGATTTTGATTCCAGATAAATGAGATAATGTCTGGTAAGGGTGCTGCACATAGCGGGGTTAGTGGAAGCCCTAGTTGTGGTGGTAAGTGGCCCGCTAGTGGTAGTGTTGGTGATGTTCCCGCGAAGCGTGTACATAAGACTGTGCCACTGGAGGTGAGATTGGACATCCTTAAGCGGCACAATAAAGGTGAAGGTGTGTATTCTATTGCCTTGGCTCTCCACCTGGCCCAGTCGACTGTCTCCATGATCATAAAGAAGAAGGAGACCATGAAGGCTGCTGCTGGGGAGGTAGCAACCTTATCCACCTCCTGTATCGCCCACCAGTGAGAGCCTGTGATGGCGGAGCTGGAGTGGATGCTGCACACATGGGTGGAAGATCAGAACTGGCACAAGGCACCCATGAGCCAGGCTATTATTTGCACTAAGGCTGTCTCACTCTGGGGCGAGCTAAAGGTCAGGCAAGAGCTTGATGAAAGCGAGACCTTTAAGGCTAGCCATGGGTGGTTTGACCGGTTTAAGAGGCGGGCAAATATCCACCATGTGAAGATGTATGGTGAGGCGGAGAGTGCAGATATGGTGGTGGCGGCAGCGTTTCCTGATGAGCTGAAACCCATCATCACGGAGGGTGGCTATAGTGCAAAGCAGGTCTTGAAAATTGATGAGACTGGGCTCTTTTGGAAGAGAATGTCTTCCTAGACATATCTTGCAATGGAGGAAAGGTCTACGCCACGATTCAAGGCCTCGAAGAACTGGCTGACACTGCTGCTGGGGGGCAACGCCGAGGGCGACTTCAAGTTGAAGACACTCCTAGTTTACCACTCGGAGAATCCCAGGGCTCCGGTAGGGTATATTAAGGAGAACATTGGGGTTATCTGGAAGTCGAACAATAAGGCTTGGTTGACTTCAGGTATCTGTTCGTCGTGTGCTAAAGAGGTATGCATCTTGTGAAAATCTGTTTGCCGTGAAAATTTGGCCAACAGATTTCTCCTGGTGGTGGATAACGCGCCTAGCCACCCGCCTGCAGTGAAGGAATGGGCCAGCAATATTGAGGTGGTGTCCCTACCCCCTGAACACCACATCTTTGTTGCAGCCAATGGACCAAGGAGTGATTGCTGCCATTAAGGCCTACTAGCTTTGCTGCATGATGAAGCAGTTGGTAAGGGCCTGCAGCAGTAATGACAGGACAACAGCACAGCAGTTCTGGAGAGGGTACAACATATGCCATGCCCTGGAGAATATAACTGCAGCATGGGATGAGGTGAACCAGGCAACGATGAACGGTGTGTGGTGGAAGCTGTGGCCAGAGTGTGTTCACTCCTTCACCGGCTTCCCCGAGGGTGTGCAACCTCCGCCTGTTGAGCATGTGCGGCAGGCCATTGTCGAGTTGTCACACAAGGCGGGCTTCGGGGAGGTCGACAAGGATGACGTGGAGGAGGTTCTCGAGAGCCACAGGGAGGAGCTCAGCAACGGGGAGCTCCTCAATATGGAGATCCAGTGGGCGCACCAGGAGGCAGAGGAGGAGGAGGAGGTTGTGCCTGAGATCCGAGCTCTCAACACCAAGATCCTGAAGGAGATGCTAACGAAGCTGGACAAGATTATAGACCTAATGAAAACACATGACCCCCTCCCAGAACGAAGCAGGGACACAGCTAATCGGCTCGAGGAGGGTATGAATGTCTACAGGATGATGCTGGAGGAGAAGAGGGTTTCCAGGCAGACAACGATCACAGCCTTCTTTAAGCAGGCCCTCACCAGGCCAGCAAGTTGCATAGGATCTCCCCAGCCCTCAACAAGCAGAGCATCTGCGAGTCTTCAACCAGCAGGGCATCTCCCCAACCTTCAACCAGCAGAGAAACACCGAGGGACACCTCCCGCCGAGGACGTGCTCGGCCCGTTGTCCTGGACCTAACCTCCAGCCGATCACCGTCTCCCATGTCACCTGTGTCTCCACTAAGGCACTTTGTCACTCCTTCGCTGCCTTCCTCGTCCCACCCTCCATCTCCCACACCACTTTGGCCACTGTCTCTGTCTCCCTTGCCATGACAGGAGCCACGGCAGCTGACTCCATCGCTACCTCATCATTCATCGCAGCGGTCTCTCTCGCCACCTCACCGGACATCGCAGCTGTCTCCCACACCACCTCCTCTATCATAGCATCACACTCCATCGCCACCCCCAGAGCCATCGCATTGCACCTCATTGTCACCGCCTGAGCCAGTGCATCACACCTCGTTGCCTCCGGCTGAGTCATCGCATCGCACTCCATTGCCTCCGCCTGAGTCATCACATCGCACACCATCGCCACCCCCCTCTGACCCTTCCCTGGAGACAGGGTTTGAGGGCTTTGAGGAGGAGGATTGAGTGTTGGGGAGCACCATATGTCCCCTAGCCTTGGGGGGGATAGCAAGGATGATGACCAGGATTGGACATGGACTTAAAAGAAGTAAATGATGAGAGGTGTTTGATATTCTCTAACCTATTCCTTATGATTTTCAGGCTTTATTTGTTGCTTTCAGTCAGTTATTTACAGGTGTTAGGCTTGGGTTAGCTTCCTTGACAGCTGTTAGGCCATTTAGATTGCCTTTAAACTTGTTTTGGGGCTCATCTGGGTGGGTTTTGGACTTGGTTTGGGGGAAACCCAAGGCTGGTAAAGGGTCCACATTGAAATATATGTTAAAAGTACCCCAATGTACAATACCCCGCCTAATGATGGGGTTTTACCTAATCAAGTAGATCGTAAAACTGGGGCACGAATGTATTAAGTTTAGCAGACAAATCCGTTTAGGAAACTAATTTCTGATGGTGCACACCCATGAGTGGCCCTATTGCTGACACTGTGAGTTTTTTTTGTTTCACAAAATGAACAATCACTAATGTAAACACAAATTTCCGCAGTCAACAAATGAACTGATCTTTGACTGAGACAGACTTGATCTTAGTGACAATACAGTATAGGCTATGAAATGAAAATTAAACAGGACTAGGGTCATTGTCCAGATCTGATAACAAACATTCCTGTCTGCTGTCCCCTCTATGGCATCCAAACAGAAATGATCATCATATACAGTACAGCCAATTTTAAGCTTGTGGTTATTGAATACGTAAAACAGCATAGGAATGTTAATAATAAAGATCAAGCCTTTGGATATCTTCTTTTCCTCAGAAGTAATTTAAAAAATATGCAGTGCTGGGCAGGTGCGCAAACACTTGCGCAAAGCACAATTGCGCACCCTTGTGCTCCGGTGATATCGTTTGCGCATTGCCACCGCACGAGACCATGCGCAATTTTGCGCTTGCGCACATGAAAAGGCAGGTGCGCAAGCACAAACTTAGTTGCACTTGCACAATTAAATTTGTGCTTGTGCACCTGCCTTGCGCACCTGCCCTGTGGATTGCGCACTGCGCAATCCTAGGGACACGTGGTCTTCCAGGGGACACGTGGTCTTGGGAGCTTCCCGCATGGCTGGACAATGGATGGGGGAGGCTGGGGTGGGTCGCAAGGGTGGGTTGGTGCGGTGGGAGGGAAAGGAGTAGTAGCATTTCTTAATATGTTTCAACAGAGATAATGTATTTTTAATATTTTTAAAATTATTATTATTAGTAAATAATAATAAATATACATTATTTATTAAGATTAGCATATGCAATTCCTTACAAAAACCATTAAAACATTTTTTAAATCAAATATCCACAGCCTAATAATTTATTAGGCTGTGGATATTTGATTTAAATACTATGTTTTCATGATTTTTTATTTTTGTAACAAATTACATATGCTATTGTATATCTATATTCAGTTATTAAATAAATTGTCTTGACAAGAGAGAGATAAAGAGCATTATTCTGAGAGAGAGAGAGAATAAATATGGGTATGGCAAAGGAGCATCCCTTTGAGTGAGGAGATAGGGCATAAACTTCGTCTCTCTTCTCTCTCTTACTCTCCATTCCTTCCCTTCTCTCGTTCTCTTATTCTCCATTCCCTCCCTCCTCTGTCAAAAAGAGAGAGAGAGAGAGAGTTGATGATACAGTAATCACATGATCTTTGCCGGTGCCTTGGTAAATATAGGCTGTTTTTCCCAGACAATGACCTACTGTACCTCAGTCACCGTGGGTGGTGGGCAGGTTGCTAATTTAGTAATTTATTTAATTATACCAATATATATTTTACAGTAATTCCCACAAATATATGCAAATGATTTGCGCTAGCGCATTGCGACATTGCACAAGCTAAATATTAGATTGCACACTTGTACAAATTACAAATAATAGAAAATAATAATAATAAATAAAAGTAAGTAGGTATGCTGTTTCTTAAAAATATCTCAATATTTTTCAGTAATTCCCCAAAATATATGCAGATGGTTTCCACTTGCACTTTGCAACATTGTGCAAGCTAAATATTTGTCAGATTGCACATTTGCGCTTGCGCAAGGTAGTGAACTGTGGATTGCGCTTTGCATTTGCGCAAGGTCCTTCTTCATTTGCGCTGCCTACCACTGAAAATATGCGTGACTCACTCCTAACTGATATGGGTGTAGTGGTGTATGTTTTATAGTTGAGCTTAACGCTTTAGAAGTTTTGTATTTGGTAACACTGTCTATAGAGTTGGTGGCAGGCAAACCATTCAGAGAGCCATTGGTCACGTGAGAAGCTAAAGTATTGATGCCCTTACAGTACTTTGATAAAGATTGAAAAATTGTACACTGTATGATGATACAATATTATAGGCCTAGTGTAAACACAGCCATGAGACTATGAAGGATAAAAAATAATAGAGATATGCTTTCATCAGTTTCAGGACATAGCCACTCCTGGGTTCGACTGTGGCCCATTCCTTCCCTACTAAAATTGGTAGCTTCGTTGTACAACATGCAGGACATACTTTGGGAGCATTTTTTAAAGTAAAATCATGCGCCTTATATGCCGGGAAGTATGGTATCTAGCTGATATAGACTAAACTTGAATTACACTTTGAGGGGTCGTCTTATATGCAATGTCAACTTACGTGCCGGCTTATATGGTATCGAGCACCATGCCTAGTGAAACTGGCCACACACTTATACATCATCATAGTGTTCAAAATCCTGTTTTGAACTCATAGGCAATATATATATATATATATATATATATACAGTATATATACCGTATTTAGGAGCCTCTGTGGTACAGTGGTCGAGTGTGCGTTTCGTACACAGGTGAGCCAGAGTTCGCACCCCGCCAGGGTAATAAACTTTGGGAGTGTTCACCCAGCCATGTACTGCATTGGCTGACACCAGAGGTGCTGTGGTTGAGCCAGTGTCGCTTACTATAAAGTATGCTTGCACCCAGTCGGCTTGTGCGGGCCGATTACACTTGGTTCATAGACTACACACACATCCAAAGCCACTCCAACACAACAGTTACACTAACAAGCACTTCTCACCCTACATACACTCTCTACTAGACAGCCTAAGCCACTTGGTAGAGATACATTGGCTGTACTGTCCCGACTTCGGTTGGGATATGCCTGTCCTTCAGTGGATACTCAAATGGCTGATGATGATGATGATGATGATATATATATATATATATATATATATATATATACATGCACACACACACACGCACGCACGCACGCACGCACCACTGGGCAAAAGCGATCATGCAGTACTAAATTATAACTTCAGGATAGCATATGACATAGTAAACAGCAATGATAGTTACAAAAAGAGCCTAAACTATAAAAAGGGAAATTATCAAGACCTAAAGAAGTATTTCTTAGAAGTTGATTGGGAAAATGAGCTTAGAGGACAAGATTTAAATGCTGTATATAAAAATTTTTGTGAATTTTATGAAATAGGAGTCCAGAAGTACATCCCACAGCACAAAGAAGCAGATAAGAAAATACAGAAATGGTTCAATACAGAATGTAAAAAATCAAAAGAAAGACGAGATTTGTTGTGGAATAGATACAGAAGACACAATAGTGAAAGGGCGTATAATAATTACAAACAGGCAAGAAATGACTATACAAGAATAAGGAGGGAAGCCCAAAAACAGTTTGAGGAGGATATAATAAATAAAAGTAGTGATCAACCAAGGCTGTTCTACAGCTATATCAGAAGCAAAACCAAAGTAAAAGATATAATACAATCCATTACGGATGAGGGAATCACTTATACACAAGAGAAAGATATTTGTGAAGCACTAAATAAGAATTTCCAATTAGTTTTTACAGAAGAAAAAAATTTTGAGAGGGACTATGTGGAACACGCATGTCCACACATACTACCAGATATACAAATAGCAGAAAAAGTAATACAGGAGGAGTTGAGTAGATTAGACAGAGGAAAAGCAAGTGGTCCTGATGAAATTTCATGTTGGGTATTACGAGAATGTGCAAAGGAGTTATGTAAACCATTATTTTTAATTTTCAAGAAATCCTTGAGTCAAGGGAAACTACCTGATATTTGGAAAAAAGCAAATATTGTCCCCTTATTCAAGAAAGGAAATAGACAAAATCCACTCAACTACTGACCAGTATCACTGACCAGTGTTGTAAGCAAGGTAATAGAAAAACTTATAAGAAAAGCTTGGGTAAATCATCTAGAAGAACACAGTATGATAACAGAAAGACAGTTTGGTTTCAGAAAAGGAAAATCATGTGTTACTAATCTGTTGAGCTACTATGACAGAGTAACAAACACAATACAGGAAAGGGAAGGATGGGTGGACAGTATCTATTTAGATTTCAAGAAAGCTTTTGACACAGTACCACACCAAAGACTTTTATGGAAACTGTACCATCAAGGAGGAATTCGAGGCAAACTGTTTTGTTGGATGCAAGACTTTCTCATAAAAAGAGAAATGAGGACAGTACTAAGAGGAAACTACTCATCATGGAAAGAAGTGACTAGTGGAGTACCACAGGGTTCAGTGCTGGCACCAATCATGTTTTTAGTGTATATAAATGATATAAACAGTAACACTGGAAATGAGAGCTATCTGAATATGTTTGCAGATGATGCAAAAATACAAAGGAGAATTACTAGCACAGACTCTTGTAGAGAGCTACAAGAAGAATTAAATAAACTTCATGAATGGAGTATTACATGGCAAATGGAATTCAATGTGGACAAGTGTCATGTAATCAAGTTTGGTAAAAGTGGAAAAAGACCTGATTGGGATTATAAGTTAGGAAATAAAACCCTATACACATCAGAAAGAGAGAAAGACTTAGGTGTGATTATCAATAACAGTCTATCTCCGGCTGACCACATCAGCGAGAAGGTACGGAACATGTGTACACTGCTTGCAAATATGAGAATAGCATTCACATACATAAATGAAGACATGCTAAGAAGGATAATAACATCATTCATTAGACCAACCCTGGAATATGCATCAGTAGTCTGGAGTCCTCATCTCAAAAAGCACATAGACAAGATTGAAAAAGTTCAAAGGGCCGCTAGAAGATGGATACCAAGCTTAAGGGACCTAAGCAATGAAGAAAGACTAAATAAACTGAATCTACCAACACTACAGGAGAGAAGGAAAAGAGGTGACATGATAATGCTATATAAATGCATATCAGGAAAGGAAAAAATAGACATAAATGATTACTTAACATATGGAGAAGCATCAGCAAGAGGACACTGCAAAAAATTGCATAAGAAGAGAGGTGATAAAGACGTAAGGAAATTCAGTTTCCCAAACAGAGCAATTGATCAATGGAATGCACTGCCGAATGAAATAGTGTGTGCCAAAAAAATTCACAAATTTAAGGATATGTACGATAAATATGGTTTAAGACACGGGACAGTACGAGCTTGACTCATTCCTGTAAAGATACAATTAGGTAAGAACACACACACACACACACACACACACACACACAGAGTCTAATCCAGCCCAACGAAACAGCCAATGAAGAGATTAAGAATTTGAAGAGGGAGAATGTTGAACTGAGGAGGAAACTTGAAGAGAGTACTAATAAAACGGAGAAGGTGAGTAATGTACTAGAAGAACACAAGGCAAAGTGGGCACACGTAGAAGAAGAACAGAAAGAAGTGGTCAGCTTAAGAGAGATCATCCAGGAAGAAAGGGAAATGAACAAGAAAGAAATGGAAGAAAATGTAGTGAAAATACTGAAGAAAAAAGAGAAAATAGTGAGAGAAACTGTAGAAAGGAACAGATGTGTGGTAGTATTTGGAAACAGGGAAGAGGAAGAAAAGGTTAGGTTCGCAAGACTCGAGAAAGACACGAACATGGTGAGAGGAATATTAGGCAAGATTGACCCCGAAGGAGACAAGTGGGTAAAAGAAATTGAGGAAGTAAGGAGGATAGGGCCTTATAAGAAAGGGGAAACAAGACCAATGAGAGTCAAGTTTACATCAGAAAGTGTAATAAATGAGATACTTAAAGTGACCTGGAAATTAAGCAAAGAGGCGGGGATGGAAAATATTATAATAAGAAAAGATCTGAATGAAGAAGAAAGAGAAGTTTTAAAATCATTAAAGGAAGAAGTAAAGGAAAAAAATGATAAGAGGACAGAGGAAGAACGTAATACTTTTTTTTGGAGAGTATTGGATATGAAAGTAAGGAAATGGTATTTAAGGAAATAGAAGTGAAGGAAACTAGGGGGGATGGTTGTGAAAGATCAGAAGTTGAAGAAGTGGTACGGACAGAGAGTAGGAGAGAAGAGGGTATTAATAATGTCAAAAATAATTTGAAGGTGATATATACTAATGTTGATGGTTTCATGTCGACAAGGATCGAAATTAATGATTTCTTGAGAGAACATGAACCTGATGTCATGTGCCTTGTAGAGACCAAATTAAGAGAAGATATTGATGTTCATTTGGGAGATGGTAAATACAAACTGTGGAGAAAAGACAGGAAAGAAAAAAAGAGAGGAGTGATGATAGCAGTGAAGAACAACATAAATGTAGATACTGTGGAAATGGGAGAAGGTAGGGCTGAAGTGATATATATGAAATTAGAAACTGGAGAGAATGTGAAGAGAGATATGGCGGTAGTGTATGTTCCCCCAAAGACGAGAGCATGGAAGGATGACGAATACCATGAGATGTTCTCAGATATGGCTAACTACTTGCAAAAAATAATTGAGAAAAGCAATAATATAATTTTGGTGGGTGACTTTAATTGTAAAGAGGTGAACTGGGAGGAATGGTACTCGGGAGGCGGCGAGGATTCGTGGGGTACTATGTTATTAAATATAATAATGAATAATGTGATGACACAGTGGGTCAAAGAAGAGACACGGTTTCGAGGTGAGGACACACCAGCAAGGTTAGATTTACTGTTCACCAAAGAACCCGATGTAATAGAATCATTGGAATATCTCTGTCCTTTGGGAAAAAGTGATCACGTGGTCATTGAGTTCCAGATGTTAATAGGAAACGTCGAGCCAAGAGACGAGCTTCATAGACAGGGAAGATACAACTTTGGCAAAGCAAATTTTACAGGATTGAGAAACTTTTTGAAAATGCGGATTGGAGAAAATTCAGAGAAACAAGAGAGATACAGAGGAAGTGGGATATCTTTCTAGACCTCTATAATTTGGGAGTGAAAAAATTTGTACCAAGAGTAAGAGGGAAAGAAAACAGGAAAAAGGAGTGGTTTAATAGAAGGTGTATGATAGCAAAAAAAGAGAGAGATAAGGCGTGGAACAATTGGAGAAAGAGAGGTAACGACAGAACAAAGGAAGAATATAAAAGAACAAGAAACGAATACACAAGAATACGTAGGGAAGAAGAAAGGAATTTTGAAAAAGGTATAATTGACAAATGCAAGGATGAACCCAAACTGTTTTATAGATTTGTTAATGGCAAACTGAAACAAAAGGAAGGAATCACCAAGCTGAAAGTAGATGGAGAGGTCTTTAAGGATGCGGCAATGCAAGCAGAAATAATGAACAAACGTTTCCAGTCAGTTTTCACTAAAGAAAAGGAGCTTGTGGAAGGGGAGGGAGTGATTAGAAATGTTCCGGTGATGAAAGATATAAAAGTGGAGGTGCAGGAAGTGTATAAATTACTGGAAACTCAAGATGTAAGGAAAGCCCCAGGACCTGATGGAATTTCTAATTGGGTACTGAAGGAATGCAGAGAAGAACTGGCGGATAAAATTCACAGCTTAATTGTATGCTCACTGGAAGAGGGGAAAGTGCCAAAAGAATGGAAGAGGGCAAATGTGGTACCAATTTACAAAGGAGGAAACAGGGAAGAACCCCTGAATTATAGACCAGTGTCTCTAACCAGCATGGTCGCAAAATTGTGTGAGAGAATCCTGAAAGACAGATGGATAAAATATCTGGAAGAGATGAATATTTTGGCTGAATGTCAGTTTGGATTCAGAAGTGGAAGGTCATGTGTTTCAAACTTGTTGAGCTTTTACTCAAGAGCGATTGATGTGGTACAGGAGAGAGATGGTTGGGTGGATTGTGTGTACTTAGACTTAGAGAAGGCCTTTGACAAGGTACCTCATAAGAGACTAATGTGGAAACTAGAATATATAGGAGGACTAAAGGGGAAACTTCTGGAATGGATGAGAGACTTTTGAGAGACAGACAAATGAGGACAGTAATAAAGGAAAAGATGTCTGGATGGAGGGAAGTAACAAGTGGAGTCCCTCAAGGCTCAGTGTTGGCGCCAGTAATGTTCCTGATTTACGTAAATGATATGGTAGATGGAGTGAACAGTTATGCGAGTCTGTTTGCTGATGATGTAAAGATCTTGAGGAAGATAGAGGTTGAGGAGGATTGTAAAATACTGCAGGAGGATTTGGATAGGATACACAATTGGAGCCGGACGTGGGAAATGAAATTTAATGTAAAGAAATGTAAAATATTGGAAATGGGTAAAAGTACCAGGAGGCCATCACTGAATTATTTTTTGGGTAATGAATTAATCACAAAAAGGAGAGAAGAGAAAGATTTGGGAGTGCTGGTCCAAGATAGTTTGTCACCAGAAAAGCACATTAACAAGATAGTTGGAGAGACTTATAAGCTCTTGACTAACATAAGAGTAGCATTTCATTATATGGATGAGGAAATGATGAAAAAATTGATATTGGCCATGATCCGCCCCAGGTTAGAATATGCAGCGGTAGTGTGGTCCCCACACAAAAAGAAAGATATAAACAAGATTGAGAGAATACAAAGAACAGCAACCAAGATGGTCCCCAGTCTGACAGACCTGTCATACAGAGAGAGGCTGGAAAAACTGGATTTGCCTTCGTTAGAGGAAAGGAGAAAGAGGGGAGACATGATTGCGGTGTTCAGGACCATGGTGGGAGTAGATAAAATTGACAAAGAAGATCTGTTTTATGGGATAAGAGAGCAACAAGAGGACATGGAATGAAATTGAAAAAGTCAAGCTGCTTGAAGGATATCAAGAAATATAGCTTTCCTTACAGAAGTATAGACTTATGGAATAGCCTGGACAAAGAGATCGTCCAGTCTAAAAACTTAAATGAGTTTAAGGTTAAATTCGACTTATTGAGAAACAGCGACGGAAACCCACGAGCATAGTACATTCCGTGTATATCACAATTAGGTATATTCTTAAATATTTGAAACGACTTAGACAAAGAGGTGGTGCATGAGAAAAACATTCATGTGTGTAAAGGTAGACTTGATAAATGTGGATATGGAGACAGGACAACACGAGCATTGCTCAATTCCTGTATACTACAAATAGGTAAATACAAATAGGTAAATAGGTAAATACACACACACACACACACAACCTTGGTCCCAATTAATGGGCCTATATGGTGGATGTGTGAGCTCATTTTATTTGATAGCACACTAATTGAAGCACATAACTTATGGGGAAAAATTCATTTGGTGGATGAATGACTCCAACTTTAGGGGTTAAACTTTTAAACACTGATAATTACCTTAGTACTAAATAATTGTATACATACATGCAAATGTGTACACATACTCTGGATATGCTTGTCTAAACCAGTTTGCTGCCCCTCTCCCCCCCCGCTCTCTTGTAAATAATACGAAGTAATACGCACCCAAATCGCATTAAAATCATAGTAGAGTGGCTGAAAGTGTTGTTTTATATTTTAACCTGAAAGACTGTGGTAAAGTATACGAGTGATTAAGTGACTTTTGCTCTAATCAAAGAAATCATATGCCAAGCGCATTGGCAAGTGAACGTTTTTGCGGTTGCAAACTGTGCATCAATGCTATGAAATGACTCATGACATTACATCAGTGAGTTTGATAAAAGTAAGTGGTAATAAAAGTCATTCATGAAGTTTTATAAAGTTTGTAATGATTTTTCTCTTATCGCTACTGTTTCGCCAGTGTAGCATAAACACTGGAATATCACAATGAAACCATACGAGACTGGCTAGAAGTGTTTTTTTTATTTATTCATTTATTATTATTGTAATTATTTTGGTGGAGAAGAGTGAGAAACGGAGGAGATGGAAGGAGCACTTTGAGGATTTATTGAATGTGGAGAGTGAGAGCAGTGCGAGTATAAGCGGTTGGGGAATGGCTGGGAGAAGAAGAGATGAGAGGAGGGAGGAAGAGATCAGTAGGGCAGAAGTAGTGGAAGCGATGAAGAATATTAAGTTGGGAAAGGCCCCAGGAATTGATGGAGTGTGTGGTGAAATGCTTAGGTATGGGGGTGAGATTGTTGTGGAGTGGATATGGAAGTTGTGTAGATTGGCTTGGGAAGAGGGAAGGGTTCCAGAGGACTGGAAATCAGGTATAATTGTCCTTTATACAAAGGAAAAGGAGAGAGAGAAGTATGTGGTAACCATAGGGGTATTTGCCTACTTAGTGTGACTGGTAAAATATATGGTAGAATACTCATTGATAGGGTTAAGCATATGACAGAGGAGCTAGTTGGAGAAGAACAAGGGGGATTTAGGAAGGGAAAAGGGTGTGTAGATCAGATATTTGTTCTAAGATGTTTAGTGGAGAAGTATCTAGAGAAGGGAAGGAAAGTGTATGCTGCCTTCATGGACTTGGAGAAAGCTTATGACAGAATAGATAGGGAAGGTATGTGGAAGGTATTAAGAATATATGGAGTGGAGGGGAAATTGTTGAGTGCTGTGAAGAGTATGTACGAGGGAGCTAGGGTTACGGTGCGAGTGGATGGTGAGCTGAGTGAGTTCTTTGATCTCAATGTGGGACTGAAACAGGGTTGTGTGATGTCTCCATGGCTGTTTAATATATACATGGATGGGGTTGTAAAGGAGGTGCAGGGTAGGGCAGTGGATGTGGGGGTGGCTCTAATGAATGAGGGTGAGATTTGGAAGATTCCGGTGTTGCTGTTTGCTGATGATACAGTATTGTTGAGTGAAGATGAATGGGAGTTGCAAGGTTTGGTGAATGAATTTGGGACAGTGTGTAAGAAGAGGAATCTGAAAGTTAATGTAAACAAAAGTAAAGTTATGGTGTTTGAGAGGAATGAAGTCACAGAGTGTGCAGTGAGGTTGGATGGTGAGGATATGGAGAATGTGAGTGAATTCAAGTACTTGGGTAGTGTGATGAGTAAGGATGGAACTTTGGGGGATGAAGTGCGTGAAAGGGTACAGCAGGGAAGGAAGGTTGTTGGTACACTGAAAGCAGTGATGAGAAATAGAGAGGTGAGTATGGAAGTCAAGAAGTCACTGCATGATAGTATTGTGATCCCTACCCTGACGTATGGAAGTGAGGCATGGACCTTGCAAGAGGGGAACAAGTCAAGAGTGAGAGCAGTGGAAATGAGTTACTTGAGAGGAGTATGTGGAGTGACGTGGAGGGACAGGTTGAAGAATGATGAAGTGAAGGAACGCTGTGGGGTGGATGTGGTTGAGAAGATTAGGAGAAATACACTGAGGTGGTTTGGACATGTGAAGAGAATGGAGAATGAAAGACTGACTAAGAGGGTGTATGTAGGTGAGGTGGAGGGAGGGAGAGGTAGACCGAGGATGAGGTGGAGGGATGGAGTTGAGAGGTATATGAAGGAGGGGGTGGTGAGTTGGGGGGAGGGTAGTCAAATGGTGGGTGACAGAGCGACTTGGAGGCGTTTAGTCTGCGGCCACCCTTTGCGGGATTAGGGCGTTGGGCTATAGATAGATAGATAGATAATTATTTTGATGTGATTGGAAAAAATCTTGTGGTTTGGTGAAAATTTCTGCCTCACTGCCTGGGCTTTTTCCTGCGTCAGACGGTCAAAACACACCTTGTATTCTCTGAAATCGTTCTTCAGGCTTGGAATACATACAGACATGCAGGTTGTTGCAAATGATAGTAGAAAGATTGCAGTGTGTCCGACAAAAATATTAGCTCATAAGATCAAGGATAAGTGGGATAAAACACGAGTTGAAAACACACCATTTTCTTCCTGTTTCTTCATGCACTGAGCACATACAGTAAGTTATCGTCATGGCCGCTGCAGCCATAGGGTTAAGGCATCTGCAGCAGCCAAGATTCGGCTGATCTACATTATGGAGAGCTCTCTTGGTGTTTTTGGTGTTGCTGGCATCGGTGTAACCTCCTCTTGTCTCACCTCCTGTAATGCATCCTCGATAGATGCTGCAGTAATAACATCTGCTATGGTGGCTTCACCAGCATTGTTAATTTGAGGTGTTGTGGATATTAAGAGACAGCTCGCACTATTTGGGAATTGCACTATTTGATCATGCACCAATTGGAACCTAGGTGTATGTATATATGTATATATATATGAGGCCCCGCACGCAAGAGTATACCCATGCACCACCTTGTTGAAATTGAGATAATGCTATCCCACAGTCCCTCAGAGTATGTACTTTCATGTGAACTTCGTGGATGTGATGTATGACCCAAGACATCCTTTATCAAGCGCAGCCACTGTATTCATTAATAAGATTATTAATGTAAAACATCATTATGCCTAGTATTATTGGTGTTATTTTGTTTGTTATTGCATTTAATAGATGTAAAGTGTCTATTGTTCACATAAAAACACAGAACAATGAGGACCAAGTGAAAGAAAAATGCTGCGTATTGATAATTTCTTTGAAAAATTTATAAAACTTGATTTTTATGACAATAACCAGGCAAGTTCATAACCAACCACTCTACAGACATTCAGCTTCATCTTACAACATAAAGGAACTCACTAGCTATTGGCCTGCGGTACGAGTTTATGCATAAAAGTAGCAGCATTGTATGCTTATACAGTATGTTATTTTTTTGTTTTTTGTGTTATTTTTTTGGCTAAAAACAAGAGTACCTTTACTAAAAAGTTTTTGGTTAAAGTAGAGACAATCAGCTTTAAAATGATGTAAACGCCATTATCCTAGGTATCATAGTTCTTACGGTATCCTTCTTCAAAGTTGTAAAAACTTTAAATGCGATTTCTGCCACTTTTAAAAAATGGTGCATGGGTATACTCTTGCATGTGGGGCCTCATATCTCTCTCTCTCTCTCTCTCTCTCTCCCTCCTCTCTCTATACACAGTATATATATATATATATTTTATATGCGAGGAAGAAGGAACCAAAGGCCATGAGCTCGCAATAAGAGTTCCCTCCAAGGGAAAAACAAATACAAGAGAGAGACAAATTCAAGATCCATTCATTTCAAGATGCCTGGACACACCACGTTTGAAAGATTGGAGATCATAGGCAGCAGGAAATACAGACAGAGGGAGACAGTTCCAGAGTTGACCTGTTGCATAAATGAAGGACTGGAAGTAACGGTTAACTCTTGCATTAGAGAGTTGGACA
Organism: Coenobita brevimanus; assembly: GCF_032717465.1. Classification (NCBI taxonomy): domain Eukaryota; kingdom Metazoa; phylum Arthropoda; class Malacostraca; order Decapoda; family Coenobitidae; genus Coenobita; species Coenobita brevimanus. Next base: position 22,802,102 of record NC_136978.1, read on the forward strand.
GAAAAGGGATGAGAGCTTGCTGCTAGACGGGTGCTACACGCACGTCGTAGAGGTGGAGGAATGCATGCAGACAGTTCAGAGGAGCAGTGACCATTAAAATAGTGATAGCAAAGAGATAAAGATGCAACAGTACGGTGAAGAGACAGAGGTTGAAGGGAGTCAGTAAGAGCAGGAGAGTTAATGAAACAAAAAGCCTTTAACTCCACCCTGTTTAGAAGAGATGTATGTGAGGAGCCTCCCCACACATGAAAGTTGTACTCCACACAGGGGTGGAAAAATCCCCTGTATAAAGTCAACAATTGTGCAGGGGTAAAGAAAGAACGGAGTCGGCTTAGCACACCCAATCTCTTGGAAGCAGATTTTACAAGAGATGTAATATGATCTTTCCAAGATAAGTCCCGAGTAAATGAAACCCCAAGCATGTTCAAGGATGATGCAGGACTAAGCTGAATATTATTAAACATTAATGTAGACCTGTGGAAGATTTTAATGGGTTGATAGGTGTAAAAACTGAGTCTTAGATGCATTAAAAACAACACGATTATTTTTTCCCCAGTCAGAGATACGAGCCGAGTCAGACATTAGGTGTGCCATAGCCTCATCCCTTGTTTGTTGAAGTAACTGCTGAGATGGGCGTTGCAGGAACCGAATGGAAAGGTGAAGGGTGGAGTCATCAGTGTATGAGTGGATAGGGTTAGATGTACAGCTTAGAAGGTCTATCTATCTATCTATTGCCAGACGCCTCAATCCCGTTTGGGGTGGCCACAAACAAATCACCTCCACGTCGCCCTGTCCCCCGCCATTTCACTGCCCTGCTCCCAACTCAAACCCCCCTCTCTCATATACCTCTCCACCCCATCCCTCCATCTCATCCTCGGCCTCCCCCTCCCTCTTTTCCCCCCCAGCTCACTCACATACACTCTCTTCGTCAATCTTTCACCCTCCATCCTCTCCACATAGCCAAACCACCTCAGTGTATTCCTCCTAATGCTTCCTATCACATCCACATCCACACCACAAAGCTCCTTTATATCCTCATTTGTCAGCCTGTCTCTCCATGTGACTCCACAGGCTCCTCTTAAATAACTCATTTCCACTGCTCTCACTCTTGACTTGTGTCCTTCCAAGAACGTCCAAGCTTCGCTTCCATACATTAGAGTTGGTATCACAATACTGTCATGTAGTAACTTTTCCACTTCCATGCTCACTTCCCTGTTACTTATCACTGCTTTCAAAGAACCAGCAACCTTTCTTCCCTGATGTACCCTTTCAAGCACTTCACCCTCCAAACCTCCATCCTTACTCATCACACTACCCAAGTACTTAAACGTACTCACATTTTCCAATTCCTCACCATCCAACCTCGCTGTACGTTCACTGACTTCACCTCTCTCAAAGACCATCACTTTACTCTTCCCTACATTCACCTTTAGATTCCGTTTCTTACACACTCTCCCAAACTCATCCACCAAGCCTTGCAGCTCCCCTTCATCTTCACTCAACAACACAGTATCATCTGCAAACTACAGTACAGGGAGTTTCCAAACACTATCCTCTCTCACCAGGGCCACTCCAACATCCACTACCCTACCTTGTACCTCTTTTATTACCCCATCCATGTACAGATTGAACAGCCATGGCGACATGACACATCCCTGTTTCAACCCAATCTTCAAAGAGAAAAATTCACTCAGTTCACCATCTACATGCACTGCAGCCTTAGCACCATCATACATACTCTTCACAGCATTCAACAACTTCCCATCTACTCCATATATTCTTAATACTTTCCACAATCCTTGTCTATCCACTCTGTCATATACTTTCTCCAAATCCATGAAAGCCGCATACAACTTCTTTCCCTTCTCTAGAAACTTTTCCACTAAAGATCTAAGAATGAATATCTGATCTACACAACCTCTTCCCTTCCTAAAGCCTCCCTGTTCTTCTCCAACTAATTCCTCTGTTCTTTCTCAAACTCTGTCAATAAGTATCCTACCATACACTTTTCCTATTATACTAAGAAGACAAATGCCCCTATGATTACCACACACTTCTTTTTCCCCTTTTCCTTTGTACAAGGGAATAATTATACCTGACTTCCAATCCTCTGGGACTCTACCTTCCTCCCAGGCCAATCTGCATATCTTCCACATTCATTCTACTACTATCTCTCCCCCATGCTTCAGCATTTCACCACACACTCCATCAATTCCTGGGGCTTTCCCCAATTTAACTTTCTTCATTGCTACCACAACTTCAATCCTACTGATTTCTTCCTTTCTTCTCACATCCTTCCTTCTCCCAGCCATTCCCCAGCCACTTATACTCGCATTACTTCCATCCTGTATGTTCAACAATTCCTTAAAGTGTTCTCTCCATCTGCTCACTTTTTCTCCCTTCTCCACTAGTAATCTACCATTTTTATCTTTCACTCCACACTGATGAATAAAAGGAATAGAGTTGGTGATAGGACAGAGCCCTGAGGAACACCACTGTTGATAGATCTAGGAGAAGAACAATGGCCTTCTACAACAGCAACTATAGAATGACCAGAAAGGCACAGATAGAAGGATAGAAACTGTAAGAGGGCAGTTTGGAAATTAAAGATTTATGCCAGACTCGATCGAAAGCCTTTGAGATGTCAAGTGCAGTGGCTAAGCTTTCCCCAAAGTCCCGAAAGGAGGACGACCAGGAGTCTGAAAGGTAGGTGAGAAGATCGCCAGTGGAGCGTCCCTGACGGAACCTGTACTGACGATCAGAAAGAAGGTTGTGATAGGAAAGATACCTTAAAATTTTCTATTGACAATTGACTTGAAAACTTTTGAAATACAGGACGTTAAAGCAATTGGACGATAGTTGGAGGGTTGGGAGTGGTCACCCTTCTTTGGGACTATCTGAATGAGAGCAGACTTCAAACAAGAAGGAATGGTACAAGTTGACAGACAAAGGCGAAAGAGTTTGCCTAGGCAGGGTGTAAGCACAGAAGCACAGTTCTTGAGAACAACAGGAGGGACCCCATCAGGCCCATATGCCTTGTTAGTATTGAGGCCAGTGATGGCAGAAAATCCAACAGCTGAAGAAATTTTATTGTCAACTATGAGGAAGTCAGAGGCAGGAAGTGATGGAGGAACAGCACCGGAGTCGTCTAAGATGGAATTGGAGGAGAAAATCTATGTGAGGAGATCTGCTTTATCAGTAGAAGAGATAGCTACAGAACCATCAGAGTAGAAAAGAGGAGGGAAGGATAATGAGGTAAAGTTGTTAGAAAGGTTTTTGGCAAGGTGCCAGAAGGAGCGGGAAGAATTCGAGTTGGAGAGTTGAGAGCATTTAGTACGGATGAAATTATTTTTAGCAGAGCGAAGAACAGACTTAGCACGATTCCGGGCAGAAACGTATAGATGATGTGATTCAGGGGTGGGTTGGCTCCGGTACCTTTTGTAAGCCCTCTCTTTGTTGCGGACAGCATTAGAACAAGCGTGATTAAACCAAGGCTTTCTTGCGTTTGTCAAAGGATGTGAGAAAGGAATGTATGCTTCAGTGCCCGAGAGAATAACCTCTGTAATGTGCAAGGCACACTCAGATGGCTCCCGGCCATGGAAGCAATAGTCATTCCAGGGAAAATCAAAGAAGTACTGCCTGAGAGCCTCCCAATCCGCGGCTCCAAAATGCCATAGGCGACGTTTCCCTGGAGGGTCCAGAGGCCGTACCAGAGTGATAGGACAGGTTAAGGTGATAAGGTTGCGATCGGAGGAGCCCAATGGAGAGAAAAGATTAACAGTGTAAGCAGAAGGATTAGTTGTAAGGAAGAGGTTAAGTATGTTGGAGCTCTCTCCAAGGCGGTCTGGGATACGGGTAGGGTGCTGTACAAGCTGCTCTAGGTCATTAAGGATAAAAAAGATGTAGGCTTGTTCACCAGGTGGATCAGTGAAAGGAGAGGAGACCCAAAGGTGGTGGTGAACATTGAAATCTCCTAGAATGGAGATTTCAGAGAAAGGAGAAATGGATAGAATGTGTCCCATCGTAGAAGTAAGATAGTCGAAGAATTTTTGATAGTCAGTAGAATTAGGGGATAAGTAAACAGCACAGATATATTTAGTCAGAGAATGACAGGAAAGCCGAAGCCAGAGTGTAGAGAATATAGAAAAATCGAGTTCAGGAACACGAGAGCAAGATAAGTCGTTGCGTATATATACACAACAGCCTCCTTTTGCTTGAAATGAGTATAGAGAAAGTAGGAGGATACAGAATGGGTTTGCTGTCAGTTACCTCAGACAGCTGAGTCTTGGTTAGAAAAAGAAGGTGAGGTTTAGAGAAGGAGAGGTAGTGTTCAACAGAGCGAAAGTTAGAGGAAAGGCCACGAATGTTGCAGAAATGAAGAAGAAGAGAGTCAGACAGTGGTTCCAGGCACCTCGAGTCATCACCGAGAGAGGGGCGGAAGGTGAGGGCATTTATGGTCTTCCCCCCTGGGGACTCCTAGGCTGGGTGATGAGATGCCATGATTTTTTTTTATAAATTTTGGAAAAGGAAGTGTAGTGTGTACTGTGCATGTAGTTTGGTGTAGATAGTTAGAGAAATTTGTGTTGGAGAGCATGCTGGCCTACTCTCTGTGTAACTGAGACACTGAAAAAGTTCAGCAAAGAGGGATGGTCAGGAACTAGTCCTGAGGGCTGATGACACGGAAGCTCCAGCACTCCCTATCATCAGCTTTCCATCCACCTCGGGAGTACTGCCTTGCTCAACTGGTGCTACAGTCTACTCACAAAATATCCTTTATATATATATATATATATATATATATATATATATATATATATATATATATATATATATATATATATATATATATATATATATGTATGTATATATATGTATAGTATGTATGTATACTATATATATATATATATATATATATATATATATATATATATATATATATACTGTATATAGATATATATATATATATATATATATATATATATATATATATATATATATATATATATTGTTACGGAACAGAGAAAGATAATGTACACTTTAAGTGAGAATACTAATAATCACTACTGTCCCGTAAAGGTCCAGGTTCAAAACAAAAGAGTTAGGTAAAATCACAAGTTAAAGTTTAATGCACAAACTAACAACAAAACATTCAGGACTCATAAGGATAATGTAATGGCAAAAAACAGGTTAAATATATGGTTAACTGCAATAGCCTCTATTAACACGGAATTAGCATGAGTAAATTTATCTAAGTCAGCCCTGATAAAATGAAAATACACTGGGTAATGGTCAGTTAATGCAAGATAAATTATTACAGATACAAACTATTATTAACAATTGGCTGACATGAAACTTTACACTAATCACAAAAGAACCTTACTATTCCTACAAATTAACACCTTATGCTATACAGTACAAGAACAAAATGTAATAACACTTATACTCAAATTACACAGCTGCTAGATGGTTGGAGACTTTCTGAGCACTCACAATAATAATAACTGTACAGGGGAGGACAGAGATGTGAACAAAATGAGGAGCAGATCTAAGTGGCAATGATGCAGAGACTGAGCTCATTATATAGGGGCCAGCAGAGCTTGATACAACTTGTAAGAAGGACGCGCAAATGAAGCCATGGGGACAAAAAGTTGACAATCCCACACTGAACAACAGAAAGGACGACTTACTCTACTATAACAGTAGAAGGGGGGGACTGAGGCAGAACACGCTCGTGATCAAACATGCAGCATACTGTGCGTTAGAATTACACAAAGGATGATGAAATCATAGGCTATGTAACACCTCCCCACAAAGAAAAAGAAATTTACAAAGGAAATTTCTTATTACTGTAAAACAATCTGTCTAAAGTCTAGATAAGCAATCTGCAATGACATTTTCTTTCCCCTTGACATGTTGTATGTCTAATGAATACTCCTGAAGAAGTAGACTCCATCTTGTCAATCTCTGATTTTTATCTTTAAACTTACTAAGGAATTTCAGTGGGTTATGATCGGTATAAATGACTATGGGGTCAAAACCAGAACACAAATAAAATGAAAAATGCTGTAAACCCAAAATCAAGGCCAAAAGCTCTTTTTTAATAGTTGAGTAGTTCTTTTGAGGTGGAGTGAACTTCTTACTGTAATAAGATACAGGGTGTTCAATACCCTGATCATCCTCTTGCAGCAAAACAGCCCCAGCTCCTGTATCACTTGCATCAACAGCCATCTTAAAAGGCTTAGCAAAATTTGGAGTAGCAAGCACTGGCTGACTTAATAAAATAGCTTTAAGTTTGTTCAAAGAGGATTCACAGTTATCGGTCCAGACAAATTTAACTCCCTTTTTCAGTAGGTCTGTAAGTGGTGATACAAGAGTTGAAAAGTTAAGAACAAATCTCCTGTAATAACCTACCATTCCCAAAAATCTTTGTAGCTCTTTCCTAGTTTTAGGTCTGGGAAGATCACTTATAACCTGAACCTTAGCTGCTGCTGGTGCAACATGTCCATCACCAATTACATACCCAAGGTACTGAACTTTAGCTTGACCAATCTCACACTTTGATAAATTAGCTACAAGATTAGCCTGAACTAAACGGTCAAGAAATTTACTGACATGGCATAGGTGATCTTTCCAGTTGTCACTGAAGATTAATACATCATCAATATAAACAACACACCCTGCCAAACCCTCTGTTACAACATTCATGAGCTTCTGAAATGTGGCTGGTGCATTCTTCATACCATACGGCATTACGAAACATGCAAAAGTCTTTCCTAGTGTTACAAAACATGAGATCTCCCTAGCACGTTCAGTCATAGGTACTTGCCAGTATCCCTTTAACAAATCAAACTTACTTTTGTACCTAGCCTTTCCGATCTTGTCTATACAATCTTCCACGCGAGGGAGAGGGTAAGTGTCAGTTTTGGTTATCTGATTAACACGTCTGTAGTCAATGCAAAACCGCTGTGACCCACCCGGCTTAGGGACTAGAGTGACAGGAGAACTCCACTCGCTCTGACAGGGCTCAATCATCTTGTGGTCCAACAGGTAGCCAAGCTCCTTCTGGATGAGAGGAACTTTCACTGGGTTCACACGGTAAGGAGGCAATTTAATTGGCTTTGCGTCTCCAACATCGACATCATGCATCAACACAGTGGTTCTTCCTGGAGTGGCACGGAACACTTGCGGGTACTCCTGCAGTAATGCCGAAAACTCTTGCCTTTCCTCGGGAGGTAGATGAGAAAGCTTAGTCTGGAGATCATTCATGATATCAGGATTCTTCCCCAAACTATCACTCAGGCTCATACTGCATGGGAGAGCTTCACTTGCAGACTCGGGTGGAACAGCTACAGTGCAGACTGGATTATTTTCGTCCCGCCTGTGATACAACTTTAGCATGTTGATGTGACAAAGTTGCTTGTTCTTTCTACGATCTGGTGTGGCGATGACATAGTTGACATCACTGAGTTTCTTCTCCACGAAATAAGGACCACTAAACTTGGCTTGAAGAGGTTGCCCATGAACCAGTAGCAGAATCAAAACCTGATCTCCTGGCTGAAAGTGGCATAACCTGGACTTCTTATCATACCAAGTCTTCATCTTCTCCTGAGCAGCTCCTAAATTCTCTCTTGCCAGCTGTAAAGCAGTGGACAGCCGTTCTTTGAACTTCATCACATACTCCAGCAGGTTGACGTCATCTTCCTCCGACAGCCAGCATTCCTTGAGTAACTTAAGGGGTCCTCTTACTTCATGGCCAAACAGTAGTTCAAAAGGTGAGAAGCCCAGTGATTCATTTGGAGATTCTCTTGCAGCAAACACAACGAATGGAAGACCTTTATCCCAGTCTTTCTGATGTTCCAAACAGTATTTCTTGAGCATCGATTTGAGTGTTTGATGATATCTCTCCAACGCTCCTTGGGTCTGGGGATGGTAAGCTGAAGACGTGATCTGGGTGATGCCCAACTCTTTCAGAGACTGCTTGAAAACATTTGACATGAAATTACTTCCTCAGTCTGACTGTACCTCCTTGGGCAGACCAAACTTTGTGAAGAACCCTAGCATTTCCTTAACCACGTTCTTTGCTGAGATATTTCTAAGTGGAATAGCTTCAGGATAACGAGTAGCCATATCAATCAGGGTCAACACATAAGAAAATCCTGAAGAAGTCTTAGGAAGAGGGCCCACAATATCCACCAACACACAGGTGAATGGCGCCTCAAAAGGAGGAATGGGAACTAGAGGTGCAACCTTTTCGGTCTGATTACACTTCCCCACAACTTGACAGGTGTGACAAGACTTACAATACCAGGAAACATCCCTGAAGATACCTGGCCAGTAGAAGTGTTTCAAAATGCGTGCCACAGTCTTCCTCACTCCAAGGTGTCCTGCCAAACTGGAATCATGAGCCACTCTAATGATATCCTGCCTACAAACACGAGGGATGACAACCTGATGTACAACCTCCCATTCACAGTCGGCTGATGCTGTTGGGGGTCTCCACTTCCTCATAAGTACTCCTGACTTTACATAATAACAAGTAGAAGCACCGGCTGACTCTTCTTCACTGTAAGCAGAGTTAGCTAGACCTTCCAACTCAGGGTCAGCAACCTGCAACTCAACCAACTCTTGACGAGACAAATTATCAACACTACGGGGTACTGCCTCATCTGGTGAGTGGTCCAAATTAGCAAGAAAAGTGTCAGCTAGGATAACATCATCATCATCATTATCCTCTAAATCACCAGTAACTTTAGACTTAGCCCTAGTGACAGCACATGCAGGGAACACATCAGGGACATCGCAATCCCAGGTCGCAGCCACTGGCTCACTAGACAACTGAGGAGCTGGACACACTTGACTTCCACCAATATCATTTCCAAGTAAGAAAGTTACACCTGACATTGGGAGTGTCTCAACCAACCCAACCATAACGGAACCATTAACAAAACCAGACTCTAAATTCACTCTGCACAGAGGGACAGAGAAGTAATTATTCCCTACACCTTGTAAGATTACAGTTTCATCAGAGGAATTAACATTAGAGCCTAGAACACTGGTCAGCATAAGGGATTGGCAAGCACCTGTATCACGATATATTTTAACTGATTTCCTGTCATTACTGTCCAGAGGACTGACAAAACCATCAAACAGGAAATTAGCACATGAACTCTTGAGAGTGTCACCCACGTTACTGCTCAAAAGAGGAGCTCCATCATGAGAATTTAAGTTACCCCTCAAAGCAGGTTCAGTTAACTCAGTTAAAGAATTATGGGAACTCTCAAGGGTGGACACTAGACCAATTGACTGAATATTTAAAGACTCCTTTTTGTTCACATCACGCTCTCTCCTGAAACATTTCTCCGTATTATGACCAAGCTTACTACAATAAGTACATTTACTTTTCTGAAATCTAGAGGTGGAGCTGGTATTTACTTCCTGAGAAACATCATCTTTATTCTCTTTCCTGTTACCTGTACTCTGAGTAGAGGCAACGTACTTACTCTCAGCTTTCCCTTTTTCTCTAGAATATCTCTTGTGAGTGAGAACATATTCATCAGCTACAACTGCAGCATCAGACAAATTATCTATTCTTTTCTCATCAAGATATAGGCTTACATCTTTATAAATACACCTTTTGAAGTCCTCCAGCAAAATCATCTGCTTAAATTTATCAAAATCAGAATCCACATTCTTAGAATTTAACCACTGCTCTAACAGATCTTCTTTGATTTTTGCATACTCAACATGGGATTGCTTATCTTGCTTATAAGTTGTCCTAAATTTTACTCTATAGGCTTCAGGAACAAGCTCATAGGCCTTAAGAATCAAGCTCTTAACTACATCATAATTATCAGATTGATCCTGAGGCAAAGATGCATAAGTTACTTGAGCTTTACCGGTGAGAACAGTTTGAAGGAGTACTGGCCAGTACTCCTTGGGCCAATTAAAACCTGTAGCTACCCTCTCAAACAACTGAAAATACTTTGTTAAATCAGATTCATTAAAAGGAGGGACAAGTTTAACATTTTTAGCCACATCAAAATCATCAGAGCTAGATGATCCAGTTCCACCTTGTTTCATGCGATACTCATGGTCTGCCTGAATCCTAGCAAGTTCAGTTTGTGCCTGAGCCTGTACCTGTGCCTCTTGAATACGAGCATTTGCCTGAAATTCATCCTCCTGAATACGAGGCTGAGACTCCGCCTCTTTAGCATTTGCTTGAAATTCAGCCTCCTTCACACGAGCCTCCTGCAGGGCTAGCTGTAACTTAGCTAATTCAATCTGCGTTTGCTCATTTGGAGGAGTTACATTAAACAAGCTTTCATTAATCATGTCAACAATTTGATCTTTAGAATGATGAGAGCGAACAGCAATTCCCAATTGTTGAGCAACAAGCTTAAGTTCATTCTTTGTTCTGTTTTCTACATCACACACTGTTTGCACATTTGACAAAAAATCTTTGGCTTCATCAAGTGTAGTAATAGTAGACATCATGAATAAGTAACAGTCACAAAATATCAAGCAATGTCCTTATGATAATATCCTGAATATCCTGATATGAGGTCGCCAAATTTATGTTGCGGAACAGAGAAAGATAATGTACACTTTAAGTGAGAATACTAGTAATCACTACTGTCCCGTAAAGGTCCAGGTTCAAAACAAAAGAGTTAGGTAAAATCACAAGTTAAAGTTTAATGCACAAACTAACAACAAAACATTCAGGACTCATAAGGATAATGTAATGGCAAAAAACAGGTTAAATATATGGTTAACTGCAATAGCCTCTATTAACACAGAATTAGCATGAGTAAATTTATCTAAGTCAGCCCTGATAAAATGAAAATACACTGGGTAATGCTCAGTTAATGCAAGATAAATTATTACAGATACAAACTATTATTAACAATTGGCTGACATGAAACTTTACACTAATCACAAAAGAACCTTACTATTCCTACAAATTAACACCTTATGCTATACAGTACAAGAACAAAATGTAATAACACTTATACTCAAATTACACAGCTGCTAGATGGTTGGAGACTTTCTGAGCACTCACAATAATAATAACTGTACAGGGGAGGACAGAGATGTGAACAAAATGAGGAGCAGATCTAAGTGGCAATGATGCAGAGACTGAGCTCATTATATAGGGGCCAGCAGAGCTTGATACAACTTGTAAGAAGGACGCGCAAATGAAGCCATGGGGACAAAAAGTTGACAATCCCGCACTGAACAACAGAAAGGACGACTTACTCTACTATAACAGTAGAAGGGGGGGACTGAGGCAGAACACGCTCGTGATCAAACGTGCAGCATACTGTGCATTAGAATTACACAAAGGATGATGAAATCATAGGCTATGTAACAATATATATATATATATATATATATATATATATATATATATATGCAGAAAGTCCGGTACAGAGGTGGATCAGCCAGAAAGATTATTGGGAGGGACTATTCCTATAAGTTGTTTTGGCAGGGGGGGACAGACGGATATTGGGATGTTGGTGTGATGGTTGCGGAGAAATGGTTGGAATACGTTATGAATGTTATAAGAGTAAGCGATAGGATATTGGTAGTGAAAATTCTTATTTGGTAGAAAGATAGCTGCAGTTATATTGGCATATGCTCCACAGGCAGGATTGGATTAAGCAGAGAAAGATAGATTTTGGGATGATTTGATACATGTAGTAGGTGGTAAGCGGGATGATGAGATAGTGGTTTTGGGAGGGGATTTAAATAGTTTTTATTAATGGTCATGTAGGTGAAGCAGCACAAAGTTATGAAGGAGTACATGGTGGATGTGCGTATGGTATAAAGAATGCAGAAGGGGAAAGGATACTCGAGTTTGGGGAGGCAACGGACATGATTGTGTGCAACACTTATTTTAGGAGAAGAAAGAGTATGCTAATTATGTATGAGTCTGAGGGAAATAACAGTCAGATAGATTATTTTCTGGTTAGGAGGGCTGATAGGAGGTTAGTGAGTTATAGGAAGTGAGGAATGTGTGCAGCAGCACAAGCTATTGATTTGTGATATGGTGCTTAAAGAACGAGTGATGAGTGATATGGTGCCTAAAGAATGAGTGATGAAAAAGAGGACTTATGTACCTAGGAGGAAAGTATGGAAGCTGATAAACCAAGTAGTAAGGGATGCCTTCTATAGCGAGATGAGGAGAGTGGTGGCTGAACAGGGAGCTATAGACAGAGGCATTAATGAATAGTACAGAGCCCTCAAGAACAATCTCTTAAGAGTTACTGATGTAACATGCAGTTGGACAAGAGGACCACCAAGACATAAAGTAACTTGGTGGTGGGATGAGGGTGTAGAAGCTACAGTTAAGGAGAAAAGACGGGTTTTCCGTGAATGGAAATAGGGTGGTAGCAAGGATGAATACTTGGTCGCCAAGCGTAGGGCTAGAAGAGAGGTATACAAGGTGAGGTCTGAGTCACAGTGACTTTTACTTGATAACCTAAATCATGGGGAAAGGAAAAATATGATATTTAAGGTGGGAAATCAGATGAACAGGGATAATCGGGATATTATAGGTGAGCAGTATGTGAAGAATGATGAAGGAAGAGCAGTGGTGAACAGAGAGGATATTAAAGCTGTATAGAGAGAGCATTATTGCCAGTTGTTGAATGAGGAGTTTGACTGGGACAGCAAATCCAGTGTTTTGCCCTTGGCCTTTGATTGATGCTGCTACTGTGAGTGAGGCAATAGGCAGGAGGAAGGTGGGGAAGGCAGCAGGTGTGTCTGGGTTGACTGCCGAAATGTTGAAGGCCTCAGGAGATATAGGGGTGGGGTTAGTCACTGATCTGATAAATATGATTATTTATGAGTGTGTTGTCCCAGATGATTGGCTGAAGAGTGTAATTATAAATGTGTATAAAGGGAAGGGTGATGCCCTGGAAAGAGGAAATTATAGAGGTATAAAGCTTTTAGATCAGATATTGAAGGTAATGGAGGGAGTTCTAGAAGGTATGATTAGGGAAAGATTGAATATTGATGAGATGCAGTTTGGGTTTATGCCATGTAGGGGGACCACTGATGCCATATTCATTGTTCGATAGCTTCAGGAAAAATATATTGGTAGGAGAAGGGATCTGTATTTTTTTTTTTAATAGAGTCCCTAGTGAGGTGGTGAAGTGGGCAATGAGAAAGCTTGGCTTGGAGGAGTGACTGGTTAGGGTGGTTATGGCTATGTATGTGGGTGCTCGCACCCAGGTAAGAGTGAATGGAGATTTGAGTGATGAGTTAGAAAATGAACCACATATAATATGCCTAACTGAAACAAAATTAACACCAAGGATATCAAATGGCATCCTAAACTTAGAGGAATAAAATATATGGAGAAGAGATAGGAATTTAAAAACAGGAGGAGGAATTATAATATTAACTAAGAAAAATCTAAAAGTCAAAGAAATAGAATTAGATATACCCTCACAAGTAGAACTGATTGCAGTAGAGATAAATACATCTGAAGGGAAAGTAATTGTAGCCAATTTGTACATGCCACCCAGATCAAACACATTGGAAAGAGACGAATATGAGGACCTGGCGGAGAGTACAATTCAGAGTTTGAGAGCATTACTGCATAAAATGGAAGAGAAATTGAAAAGAATTATACTAACTGGAGATTTTAATACAAATATAAACTGGAATACTCTAGATATAATAAGCCAAGAAAGCTGCTGGGACCAAAAGCTCCTATATCTTGTGCAAGAATTTTTCCTAATGCAACACGTAAGGGAAAGCACCAGAAAAAAAGGACTCGATGTGCCCTCAATGCTAGATCTCATATTTACTAGGCAAGAAAACGATATTGACAATTTAATATATACCCCTCCATTCGGCAAAAGTGACATTGCAGTACTAAATTGCAATTTCAGGATTGCATATGACATAGATAACAGTAATGAAAGTTACAAAAAGAGCCTAAACTATAAAAAGGGAAAGTATCATGACCTAAAGAAGTTCCTAGGAACTGCATGGGAAAAGGAGCTTAGAGGACAAGATTTAAATTCTATATATGAAAAATTCTGTGAACTTTATGAAATAGGAGTCCAGAAGTACATCCCACAGCACAAAGAAGCAGAAAAGAAAATAAAGAAATGGTTCAATACAGAATGTAAAAAATCAGAAGAAAGAAGAGATTTGTTGTGGAATAGATTCAGAAGACACAGTAGTGAAAGGGCATATAATAATTACAAACAGGCAAGAAACGATTATACAAGAATAAGGAGGGAAGCCTAAAAACAGTTTGAGAAGGATATCATAAATAAAAGTAGTGATCAACCAAAGCTATTTTACAGCTACATCAGAAGCAGAACTAAAGTAAAAGATAAAATACAATCCATTACGGATGATGGAATCACCTGTACACAAGAGAAGGATATTTGTGAAGCACTAAAGAATTTCCAATCAGTTTTTACAGAGGAAAAAAGTTTTGAGAGGGATTATGTGGAACATGCATGCCCACGCGTACTACCAGATGTACAAACATCAGAAAAAGAAATACAGGAGGGGCTAAGTAAATTAGACAAAGGAAAAGCAAATGGTCCTGATGAAATTTCTTGTTGGGTGCTACGTGAATGTGCAAAGGAGTTAAGTAAACCATTATTTTTAATTTTCAAGAAATCCTGGAGTCAAGGTAAACTTCCTGATATTTGGAAGAAAGCAAACCTTGTTCCCTTATTCAAGAAAGGGAATAGACAAAATCCACTTAACTACTGACCAGTATCATTAACCAGTGTTGTAAGCAAGGTATTAGAAAAGCTTATAAGAAAGGCTTGGGTAAATCACCTATAAGAACACAGTATGATAACAGAAAGACAGTTTAGTTTCAGAAGAGGAAAATCATGTGTTACTAATCTGTTGAGCTACTATGACAGAGTAACAGATACATTACAGGAAAGAGAAGGATGAGTGGACAGTATCTATTTAGATTTCAAGAAAGCATTTGACACATTACGACACCAAATACTTGTATGGAAACTGTAACATCAAGGAGGAATTTGAGGCAATCTGTATTGTTGGATGCAAGATTTTCTCATGAAAAGAAAAATGAGAACAGTACTGAGGGGAAATTACTCATCATGGAAAGAAGTGACTAGTGGAGTACCACAGGGCTCAGTGCTGGCACTATATTATTAAATATAGCAACGAACAATGTGATGACCCAATGGGTCAAAGAAGAGACAAGGTTCCGAGGCGAGGACACACCGGCAAGACTGGACTTACTGTTTACCAAAGAACCTGATGTAATAGAATCCTTGAAATATCAGTGTCCTATTAGAAAAAGTGATCATGTGGTCATTGAGTTCCAGATGATAACAGGGAACGTCAAGCCAAGAGACGAGGTTTATAGGCAGGGAAGGTACAACTTTGGGAAAGCAAACTTTACAGGATTGAGAACATTTTTTGAAAATGCAGATTAGAGGAATTTCAGAGAAACAACAGAGATACAGAGGAAGTGGGGTATTTTTCTAGACCTGTATAATTCGGGAGTGGAAAAATTTGTGCCAAGAGTAAAGGGGAAAGACAATAGGAAAAAGGTGTGGTTTAATAAAAGGTGTATGATGGCAAAAAAAGAGAGAGACACGGCGTGGAACAATTGGAGAAAGAGAGGTAACAACAGAAAAAAGGAAGAATATAAAAGAACTAGGAATGAATACTCAAGAATACGCAGAGAAGAAAGGAATTTTGAAAAAAGTATAATAGACAAATGTAAGGATGAACTCAAACTGTTTTATAGATTTGTTAATGGCAAACTGAAACAAAAAGAAGGAATCACCAAACTGAAAGTAGAAGGAGAGGTCTATAAGGATGTGGCAATGCAAGCAGATATAATGAACAAACGTTTCCGGTCAGTTTTCACTAATGAAAAGGAGTTTGTGGAAGCGGAGGTAGTGACTAGAAATGTAGTGATAAAAGATATAAAAGTGGAAGTACAGGAAGTGTATAAACTACTGGAAACTCAAGATGTAAGGAAAGCCCCAGGACCAGATGGAATCTCTAATTGGGTACTGAAGGAATGCAGAGAACAACTGGCAGATAAGATTCACAGTTTAATTGTGTGTTCTCTGGAAGAGGGGAAAGTGCCTCAAGAATGGAAGATGGCAAATGTGATACCAATTTATAAGAGAGGAAACAAGGAAGAACCCCTGAATTATAGACCAGTGCCCCTAACCAGCATGGTCGCAAAATTGTGTGAAAGGATTCTGAAAGATAGATGGATAAAATATCTGGAAGAGATGAATATTTTGGCTGATAGTCAGTTTGGATTTAGAAGTGGAAGGTCATGTGTTTCCAACCTGTTGAGTTTTTACTCAAGAGCGATTGACGTGCTTCAGGAAAGAGAAGGTTGGGTGGATTGCGTGTATTTAGATTTGGAAAAGGCCTTTGACAAGGTACCCCATAAGAGACTAATGTGGAAACTACAGCATATAGGAGGACTGAAGGGGAACCTCCTAGAATGGATGAGAGACTTATTGAGAGACAGACAAATGAGGACAGTAATAAAGGATAAGATGTCTGGATGGAGGGAAGTAAGAAGTGGAGTCCCACAGGGCTCATTGTTGGTGCCAGTAATGTTCCTGATTTATGTAAATGATATGGTAGCTGGAGTGAGCATTTATGCAAGTCTGTTTGCTGATGATGCAAAGATCATGAGGAAGGTAGAGGTTGAGGAGAATTGCAAAATGCTGCAGGAGGATCTGGATAGGATACACGAATGGAGCCGGATGTGGGAAATGAAATTCAATGCAAAGAAATGCAAAATATTGAAAATGGGTAAAAGTACCAGGAGGCCATCATTGAATTATTTGATGGGTAATGAACCAATCACAAAAGCGAGAGAAGAGAAAGATTTAGGAGTGCTGGTCCAGGACAGTTTGTCACAGTTAGAGAGACGTATAATCTCCTGACTGATATAAGAGTAGCTTTCCATTATATGAATGAGGAGATGATGAAAAAATTGATAGGGGCCATGATTCACCCCAGGTTGGAATATGCAGCGGTAGTGTGGTCCCCACACAAAAAGAAAGATATTAACAAGATTGAGAGAATACAGAGAACAGCAACCAAGATGGTCCCCAGTCTGGCAGATCTGTCGTTCAGAGAGAGGCTGGAAAAGCTGGATTTGCCTTCCTTAGAAGAAAGGAGAAAGAGAGGCGACATGATTGCATTGTTCAGGACCATGATGGGAGTAGATAAAATTGACAAAGAAGATCTGTTTTTATGGGATAAGAGTAACAAGAGGACATGGGATGAAACTGAGGAAGACAAGCTGCTTGAAGGATATCAAGAAATATAGTTTTCCTAATAGATGTATAGACCTGTGAAATAACCTGGACAAAGAGATCGTGCAGTCTAAAAACTTTAACGAGTTTAAAGCTAAATTTGACTTATTGAGAAACAGAGACGGGACCCCATGAGCATAGCTCATTTCCTGTATATCACTATTAGGTGCATGAGAAAAACATTCATGTGTGTAAAGGTAGACTAGATAAATGTGGATATGGAGACAGGACAACACAAGCATTGCTCAATTCCTGTATACTACAAATAGGTAAATACACACACACACACACACACACACACACACACACACACACACACACACACACACACACACACACTCGCTGGTGCAGTGGTAACGTTCTCGCTTGCCAACTGGTGGACGGGAGTTTGCGCCTCGCTCAGGTTGCGAAAAGTTTCACTGACGAAGTCGGTGGTTACTGTCCCCCTTCAGCAAGGGGACGGGTGTGTGCTTGTGTGAAGGTCACAGCCTTGCCCTTAGATCGGACTATATGAGCTCTTAGCTCCCTTCGGGGAGGGTAAAAGCTGACGATCACGACCATCAAGTGATCCTGACCGACCCGGTGAATTACACACACACACACACACACACACACACACACACACACACACACTTTTTCGTATCTGTGAATTTGTCATAAGTCAATCCTTCTTAACCCCTACACCGCTGGCATGTTTACGAATGTTTTGCGTGTGCTGCGGGGTTATTCGGGCTCCGACAGACTCTCAAAAAATATTTGCCAAAAATCAGTTATTAGTCCAAGAATATTAAAATTACATATGCTTATGGGACATACCTTCAGCTTTCTCCTGGAATGTTTGTTGAGCCTTCGTCGGTTACCGTAGGACTTGTGGAGACCTCTGAAGTTGGATAACGAAGTCTCCACTTTACACTTCCCGACAACCCGTAATATGATTACCACAGCCAGATATTAACACTGTAAACACTACCCTATGATTTTCAAGTAGTTTGGAATCCATACTCCAAAAATAAAACCACTGTGAAAGCAATGAAAATTACGAGCGCGTCTGACCGTCGCACTTACGCTAGTTCGCTCTTGGTACTCTGTCATTTATTATTCATAAAACCCCTCACACTTTATATTTCTATTACTATATAACACTTTTATATATCTACAGTCTTTATCCATAAGTTTCCTTCAGTAGTATTAGTTTATTGTCACTGTAGGGATTCAATTTCTTTCAGTAAAATACATAGCATTCACTTTCTCATCCTGTATACTAGCATTGAGAGTGAATGTCACTTTCAATTTCACTCTCATAACTCATAGTATTCAGACATGCTAGAGTGAAACTTTCACTTTCATTACTCCTAGGGTATATACTCGTATTCTTAAAATACTACTCATTTACATTTCTATTTACGTTCTCTATTTTATTTACGTTATTTACATTTCTATTTTATTTACACTGTGTTATGCACTGTCACTTGAAGTAACTTATAAAACTATTTTCCACTGTTCACGTATATTTACATTCATTACTTTCACTTGCTGTTTACACATTATTTACGCATTATTTACAATTCCACTTGCACTGTTTTACTCAATAGAAAGATCGTAGTCACTCTTTTATCAATTGTCAGCCCTTTACCTCTTTCCACATGAGGTTTAGTAGGGGGTAAAGGTCACAGGGCCCTTTGCATGGGGGTGAAAGGGCCCTGAAGCTAGCAAGAGCGAACAGACCTACCCCCACACTGGAAGATGAGAGTGAACTGATCAGGGTGGGCCGGGGTGGTGGCCTACCTAAGGAAATCAGTACTGCCAACGTTTAGCCTCTTGACACAGCTACTTTATAACAGTGAAATGATTGGCAGGAAATCTAGACAATACATTATAAATTAGGTAGTTCCAGGTGAATGTAAATATCACTTAGGCTTCTCCCTTCTCTCCTTATATGTATATTTATTACGAAAATAGATTATACGGCATATTTCAAGGGGAAATAAACAGCGAAAATTAGCGAACGAGCGCACGTGAGGTGTTAGCCAATTCCAGGTGTATGGCACTCTCACTTACCTTATTTCTTTCTTGTATATATTATTTGGTATAAGAATAGGGCATAGGGCTTATTTCAATGAATGAAACCAGTGAAAAATTCCAGGGAAGATTTACTTAGCGTAGCACGGCCAGGCAGGCGAAAGGATAGGGTAATGGAGGGGGGGGGTAGGGAGGGGAGTCAAGAATGGGGAGAAATGGCTAAATTGTCAACAATGGATGGGAGTACAGATGAGATTAGGAGTGCTGACTAGTGTTGGACATTGGCAGTACTGATAGATGATACAAGCCCCCACTTGGAAGCCCGGGTGAATTCAAAATAACACAGAATCACAAAAGCGATGCCCCGCGGTATGATCCTTTGCTCCCAAGCGTCACGAAAGTGATGCCCCACGGTTAAGGGGTTAAGTAAGGGTCTGACTGTGCTGTATCAGTGGTTCATAGGCTTCGTAATTACTGGTAAATGACCTTTTCAGGAAATTGTCAAGAGTTAGTGAGAGGGTTTGGAATGTAACCCTTGATGATTTGGGGAGGTTAGTGTAATGTTAAGAGACATCATAGTTTTAGCATACAGTATTGTGCTTTGGTATGTTTTAATACTTGTATGAATGAAAATATGATGATATATATTTGGATTTAGTGTTCAAACACATGTAGGTTGGACAGTTGTATAACTCGGACCGAGCTACCCCCCAGTTAGTCTGAGTTACTGAGGCTTGACTGTACTTCGTTTCGTTTTTGTTTTCATTTTTAAAGGCTCCAACATGCTTGCATGCGTCGGCCTTGGTCACCTAATGGCTGCTCTTCATGCTGCACAATCCATTGCAGCCTCCCTGTTCAGTCCCTTAACCCTGAAGTCACACTTAATAACCTCGCCCCATGTCTTTCTCGGTCTGCCCCTCGTTATTAACCCAATATTAACACTTCTCACCTTCCTCACCCAATTATCATCCCCCATCCTCTCCACATGTCCAAACCATCTCAATCTATCTCTCCTCATCACAACACTAATACACTCCAGTCCCATCCTACCTCTCAACTCTTCCATCGTGAACCCAGCCCCCCCAGACCTCGGACGCAGGGACGCACTGCATATCCACCTAATCATTGTCATTTCTGCATGTCTGAGCCGGCGAATATCCTCCTTCACTGCCCAGGTCTCACTACCATACAGCATTACACTCCTAACACATGCTGCATACAAAGACCCCTTAGCACATAGGAAGAGTCCTCTCATTGTCAGGAGAGGGAAGTGCTCCCTGAACTTCTTCCAACCACTTCTCACCCTAGCCACAGAGCTAGCTTGAGCCCCACCTCCAGCACACATGTCTCCCAAATAACAAAACTCTTCCACACACTCAAGAGATTCACCAGCAAGTTCAATTCTTTCACGTCTGACAATCTCCACCTGCTCTCCCCGACACGCCATACACATAAAATCAGCATTATCTTGCAGTCCACCTCTGATACCACTACATCTCTTATGCACCCATTTATCACAAACACCGCACAAGATGCAATTACTTCCCTCGCCCTTGTGGCAAACTACACATGGTCACTCTCCCTCGTCTCTGACAGTACCGTCACTAACCCTAGATATCATCACATTTGTTTTATCTGCATTTACCCTTAAGCCCTTGTGCCCCATACCATCTCTCCATTTCCTAAACCTTTCCTCCGCCTCCCTTTCGTTCTCTGCAGTCAACACCAAATCATCAGCATACAATAACTCCCACGGGAGTCCGTTTCTAAAGTCACATGAAAGGGCTTCAAGTACCATGATAAACAACATGGGACTCAAAACACATACATAAGATTTTGAAGGCAATGAATAATGTAAAGAATGCATAAATGATAAATATAGTGTTCAATGGTAATGAACAAGCAAATGAGTAAATAGTTTGCTAGCCTCGCCCCAGGCGTGCCTGGTGATAAGCTTCCTGCCCGCACTCCTCCCTCACTCCTCCCCTCCTCCTCCCTCACTCCTCCCCTCCTCCTCCCACAGCCAGCAGAGACATATTACCATGCATGTAACACCGCTTGCCTTTGTTTTTCATCCATTTTCATTGATTTATGCATGTTTAGGCATATTCCTTGATACATTATTTTTCCGAAAATATGCCGCCCCACACGGTCGTATTCTTGACAAGTTGGCCACCCATAAGAGGTTAAATGGGTGGTGGTGCAAATTTCAGGACCTCGTATTAGCGAATTCTCGTTAAGCGATTGCTCGTTAACCAGGACTTGCCTGTTTTTATTGTCATCCCATGCCCTTGTCTTGGGGAGAACATATACTACTGCGATGTTTCACTTGCCATTCTCTCTGGTTTCTAATTTCATATATACTACTTCAACCCTACCCTCTCCCAGTTCCACATTATCCACATTTATGTTGTTTTTCACTGCTATCATCAACCCTTCTCCCATTTCCTCTTTTCTGTCTCTTCTCCACAGTTGTTATTTACCATCTCCCATATGGATATCAGTATCCTCTCTTAACTTGGTCTCTACAAAGCACATACTATCTGGTTCATGTACCCTCAAGAAATTGTTGATTTCTAACCTTGCTGATATTAAACCATCATTAGTATATGCCACTTTCCAACTTTTTTTATTGTTCTTTATTCCCTCTTCTCCCCGTCTCCACTTCCTCAGTTTCTTATCCATAACACTCCAATAGAATACACGCCTCTCTTCCTCCGTTCTCTATTTGTTTTTTGCCTTTGCTTCCTTTACTAGCTCCTTTATTTTAGCTCTTTCTTCCTCATTTGCAGCTCTCCTTATCCAAACATTCTTGAACTCTTCTTTGTGTGATAATTTCCATGTTCTGTTGATGATTTCATTTACCATTACTTGAGACTTAAACTTTTAAGTGGCCTCACCCCTCTTTCCTCGTACTTTCCAAGCCTAAACACTTCTTCAGTCCTCTTGAGCTTCATTGTTACACTCCATAACTACAGATACTATCTCTTTAGCCTTACTCAGTTCTTCTCTTTCCCTTTCTGATCATTTTCTTTTACTCCTGACATTGTCACACTTTTTTTCTTGTCTGCTACATCCCTGACTGAAGATTTTCTACTTCTTATTACCCTAACCACTTCCATCTCCACCTTTTCCTTGCTTTGTTTTTCTGTAATCTCTTTCAAATTTATATTTCCTTCCTGTTGAACTTTCTTCCACCCCTTGTGTTGCTGCTTGATGTCCTTAATGTGTTTGTTGATTTTGATTCATGCTCATCGAATTTACTTTTCATCCTGTCCCTTTCTTCTTCCAACCTCTTATTTTCCCTCTTGAGCTGTTTTATTTCATTTGAGGTGGATTAGTTACTCACTTCTAATTCCGTAACTTCTCTTTCTTGTTAAACACTGCGTGTGCAGACACTTTCCAACTGGCTCTGCATTACCTTAATTTCTTTCTCCTGTTCTAAGGTCTGTTCTTGCAGCTCTCTAATTAGTGCTGCTTACTTCTTCCTTAGCTTTGATCATTCTTTTTCTGTGTTTGTCCACCTCTCTTCCTATTTTTTCCATCTTGCCTGTCTCTTCTTATTGTTTTTTTTTTCCTTTACGGGTGGCTTTACATTAAGTGACAAACCAAATGGTTTCCTGTAAGCCAGGAAACCATTTTCAACGCTGGGTGGTAACCTTATAACCAAACCTTACGTGCTCCCTACGTGTCAACAAGTGGGTTGGTGGAGGGTTAGTGCCCCTCCCCGTAAAACAAATAAAGTCAAACGGCCACCCCTTACGGGATTATGGCGTCTGGCAATAGATAGATAGATAGACCTTTTTTAACTCCTGGACATTCCTCTCTGCCAATTTCTCCACTCTTGCTACTGTAGTTTGGTTCAGTTTAGTGCTCCCTTTACCCTTATCTTCATCGGAGAAGCCTGCAAATTCACCTCCACCAGATGTAAACAGTGAACTCATTTTCTGCCGTGATGCAGTGTACGAAAACTTTTTACATCCACAGTGTCTTGTACTCTTTTTACGACCGAAACCTGCATTTTTTTTATTTTATTTTTTATTTTTTTTACTATTATCCGACAAGACCACCAATCACGTATTTATTCACATAATCACGATAGGAAGGTCTCCTTTTTGCCGCTGATTCGGCGATTATTTCCTCGTAATCCACAAAGAGCTCCTTCTCTGTCGGCGACCTGTGGTGTGTGTGTGTGTGTGTGTGTGTGTGTGTGTATTTACCTAATTGTGATATAAAGGAAATGAGCTATGCACGTGGGGTCCCGTCTCTGTTTCTCAGTAAGTCAGATTTAGCATTTAACTCGTTTCAGTTTTTAGACAGGACGATCACTTTGTCCAGGCTATTCCACAGATCTATACATCTATAAGGAAAACTATATTTCTTGATATCCTTCAAGCAGCTTGGCTTTTTCAATTTCATTCCGTGTCCTCTTGTTACTCTCTTATCCCATACAAACAGATCTTCTCTGTCAGTTTTGTCTACTGCCATCATGTTCCTAAACACTGCAATCACGTCGCCCCTCTCTCTCCTTTCCTCTAAGGAAGGCAGATCCAGCTTTTCCAGCCTCTCTTTGTACGACAGATCTGCCAGACTGGGGACCATCTTGGTTGCTGTTCTTTGTATTCTCTGAATCTTGTTTATATCTTTCTTTTTGTGTGGGAACCACACTATCTATCTATCTATTGCCAGATGCCTCAATCCCGTTTGGGGTGGCCACAAACAAATCACCTCCAAGTTGCCCTGTCCCCCGCCATTTCACTGCCCTGCTCCCAACTCACACCCCCCTTTCTCATATACCTCTTCACCCCATCCCTCCATCTCATCCTCGGCCTCCCCCTCCCTCTTCCCCCCTCCACCTCACTCACATACACTCTCTTCATCAGTCTTTCACCCTCCATCCTCTCCACATGGCCAAACCACCTCAGTGTGTTCCTCATAACGCTTCCTATCACAACCACATCCACACCACAACGCTCCTTTATATCCTCATTCGTCAGCCTCTCTCTCCATGCAACTTCACAGGCTCCTCTTAAATAACTCATTTCCACTGCTCTCACTCTTGACTTGTGTCCTTCCAACAACGTCCAAGCTTCACTTCCATACGTTAGAGTTGGTATCACAATACTGTCATGTAGTAACTTTTTCACTTCCATGCTCACTTCCCTGTTTCTTATCACTGCTTTCAAAGAACCAGCAACCTTTCTTCCCTGCTGTACCCTTTCAAGCACTTGGCCCTCCAAACCTCCAGCCTTACTCATCACACTACCCAAGTACTTAAACGTACTTACATTTTCCAATTCCTCACCACCCAACCTCGCTGTACGTTCACTGACTTCACCTCTCTCAAAGACTATCACTTTACTCTTCCCTACATTCATCTTTAGATTCCGTTTCTTACACACTCTCCCAAACTCATCCACCAAGCCTTGCAGCTCCCCTTCTTCTTCACTCAACAACACAGTATCATCTGCAAACAACAGTACAGGGAGTTTCCAAACACTATCCTCTCTCACCAGGGCCACTCCAACATCCACTACCCTACCTTGTACCTCTTTTATTACCCCATCCATGTACAGATTGAACAACCATGGAGACATGACACATCCCTGTTTCAACCCAACTTTCAAAGAGAACCACACTACTGCTGCATATTCTAACCTGGGGCGGATTATGGCCACTATCAATATTTTCATCATCTTGTCACCCATGTAATGAAATGCTACTCGTACGTTGGTCAGGAGTCTATACATCTCTCTAACTATCTTGTTAATATATTTTTCAGGTGACAAACTATCATGGACCAGGACTTCCAAATCTTTTTCTTCTCTCGCTTTTGTGATTGGTTCATTACCCATCAGATAATTCAGTGATGGCCTCTTGGTACTTTTACCCATCTCCAGTATTGTACATTTCTTTGCGTTGAATTTCATTTCCCACATCCAGCTCCAATCATGTATCCTATCCAGATCCTCCTGCAGTATCTTACAATCCTCCTCAACCTCTATCTTCCTCAAGATCTTTGCATCATCAGCAAACAGACTTGCATAACTGTTCACTCCATCTGCCAAATCGTTTACGTAAATCAGGAACATTACTGGTGCCAACACCGAGCCTTGTGGAACTCCACTTGTTACTTCCCTCCATCCACACATCCTATCCTTTATTACTGTCCTTAATTGTCTGTCTCTCAAAAAGTCTTTCATCCATTCCAGGAGGTTTCCCTTCAGTCCTCCTGTATGCTTTAGTTTCCATATTAGTCTCTTCTGGGTACCTTGTCGAAGGCCTTCTCCAAATCTAGATACACACAGTCCACCCAACCATCTCTCTCCTGTAGAACGTCAATCACTCTTGAGTACAAGATCAACAAGTTGGAAACACATGACCTTCCACTTCTGAATCCAAATTGACTTTCAGCCAAAATATTCATCTCTTCCAGATATTTTATTCATCTGTCTTTCAGGATTCACTCGCACAATTTTGCGACCATGCTGGTTAGGGACACTGGTCTATAATTCAGGGGTTCTTCCCTGTTTCCTCTCTTATAAATTGGTACCACATTTGCCCTCTTCCATTCTTGAGGCACTTTCCCCTCTTCCAGAGAACACACAATTAAACTGTGACTCTTATCCACCAGTTGTTCTCTGCATTCCTTCAGTACTCAATTAGAGATTCCATCTGGTCTTGGGGCTATCCTTACATCTTGAGTTTCCAGTAATTTATACACTTCCTGTACTTCCACTTTTATATCTTTTATCACTACACTTCTAGTCACTCCCTCCCCTTCCACAAACTCCGTTTCATTAGTGAAAACTGACTGGAAACATTTGTTCATTATTTCTGCATGGATTGCTTCATCTTTATAGACCTCTCTTTCTACTTACAGTTTGGTGATTCCTTCCTTTTGTTTCAGTTTGCCATTGACAAATCTATAAAACAGTTTGGGTTCATCCTTACATTTGTCAGTTATACTTTTTCAAAATTCCTTTTTTCTTCTCTACATTTTCTTGTGTATTCATTTCTAGTTCTTTTATATTCTTCCTTTGTTCTGTTGCTGCCCCTCTTTCTCCAGTTGTTCCACTCTGTGTCTCTCTCTTTTTTTTTTTGCTATCATACACCTTGTATTAAACCACACCTTTTTCCTGTTTGCTTTTCCCCTCACTCTTGGTACAAATTTTTCCACCCCCGAGTTATAGAGGTCTAGAAAGATATCCCACTTTCTCAGTATCTCTCTTGTTTCTCTGAATTTTCTCCAATCTGCATTTTGGACAAATTTGCTGTCCTGTCAAATTTGCTTTCCCAAAGTTGTATCTTCCCTGCCTATAAAGCTTGTTTCATGGCTCCACATTCCCTATTATCATCTGGAACTCAATGACCACATGATCACTTCTTCCCATAGGAGACAAATATTTCAATGATTCTATTACCTTGGGTTCTTTGGTAAACAGTAAGTCTAATCTTGCTGGTGTGTCATCACCTCGGATCTGTCTCTCTTCTTTGACCCATTGCGTCATCACATTGTTCATTGTTATATTTAATAATAAAGTGCCCCACGAATATTCACTGCCTCCTGAGTCCCATTCCTCCCAGTTCACTTCTTTACAGTTAAAATCACCCATCAAAATTATGTTGCTGCTGTTCTCAATTATTTTTAGTAAATAACTAGCTGTGTCTGACAACATCTCCGGATATTCATCATCATTCCGTGCTCTTGTCTTAGGGGGAACGTACACTACCACCATGTCTCTCTTGCTATTCTCTCCAGTTTCTAATTTCATAATTATCACTTCAGCCCTCCCCTATCCCATTTCTACGGTATCTACACTTATGTTGTTGTTCACTGCTCTCATCACTCCTCCTCCCATTTTTTCTTTTCTGTCTGTTTTCCACAGTTGGTATTTACCATCTCCCATATGAACATCAGTATCTTCTCTTAACTTGGTCTCTACAAAGCACATAACATCAGGTTCGTGTGCCCTCAAGAAATTGCTAATTTCTAGCCTTTCCGATTTTAAACCATCAACCTTAGTATATACCACCTTGAAATTATTTTTGATGTTTTTTATACCCTCTTCTCTCCTTCTGTTCGTTGGTACCACTTCCTCAATTTCTGATCCATAACTCTCCAATAATACACTGTCTTCTGTTCCTCCATTCTCTGTTCATTTTTTGCCTTTGCTTCCTTTACTAACTCCTTTATTTTAGCTCCTTGTTCCTCATTTCCATTTCTCCTTATCAAAACATTTTTTACCCCTTCCATGTCTGATAATTTCCATGTTCTGTTGATAATTTTGTTTACTATTGCCTGGGACTTAAACTTTACCTTCAATGGCCTCGCCCCTCCTTTCTCGTACTTTCCTAACTTAAACACTTCTTCAGTTTCTTCTTGAGCTTCGTTGTTTCCCTCCATAACTACTGATAATTTTTTTTTAACCTTACTTAGTTCTTCTCTATCTCTTTCTGATATTA
Source organism: Coenobita brevimanus (assembly GCF_032717465.1). Classification (NCBI taxonomy): domain Eukaryota; kingdom Metazoa; phylum Arthropoda; class Malacostraca; order Decapoda; family Coenobitidae; genus Coenobita; species Coenobita brevimanus. The sequence continues at coordinate 22,829,899 of NC_136978.1, forward strand.
CTGTCATACGTTTTTCTTTTACTTCTGAAATTATTACACATTTTTTCTTATCTGCTGCATCCCTGACTAAAGATTCTCTACTTCTCAGTACCCTAACCACTCCCTTCTCCACCTTTTCCTTGCTCTGTTGTTCTATAATCTCTTTCAGATTTACATTTCCTATTTCCTGAATTTTCTTCCACCCCTTATGTTGCTCCTTGATTTCTTTAATGTGCTCATCTTGCATTCTTGATTTGGATTCATATTCATTTGGTTTGCTTTTCATCCTGTCCCTTTCTTCTGCCAGCCTCTTATTCTCCCTCTTAAGCTGTTTTATTTCGTTAGAGGCAGATTCATTACTCATTTTTAATTCTATGACGTCTCCTTGTTCATCACTGCTTGTACAAACTTTTTCCAGTTTATTCCGTAGAATTTTGATCTCGTTTTCCTGCTGTATGGTCTGTTCCTGTAACTCTCTAATTACTGCCCATTCCCTTTTTAACTCCTGGACATTCCTCTCTGCTGTTTTCTCTACTCCTGCTACTCTTGTTTGGTTCAATTTAGTACTTCCATTTCCCACATCATCTTTGGAGAAGCCCACGAAATCCCTCTCGCCAGATGTAAACAAAGCATCATCCATTTCTGTCACGATGCAACCATATGGAGACATTCTATTTCCCCTATATCTTGTACATTTTATGACCGAAACTGCGATTTTTTTTTTTTAACTACTGTCCGACAGGACCACCACTCACGCACTCATTCACATAATCACAAATAAGCTGGTCTCCTTTTTGTCACTGATTCAGCGGTTATTCCCCACGATCCAGGAAGAGCTCCGTCTCTGTCGGCGACCTATGTGTTCTTACCTAATTGTATCTTTACAGGAATGAGACAAGCTCGTACTGTCCCGTGTCTTAAACCATATTTATCGTACATATCCTTAAATTTGTGAATTGTTTTGGCACACACTATTTCATTTGGTAGTGCATTCCATTGATCAATTGCTCTGTTTGGGAAACTGAATTTCCTTACGTCTTTATTACCTCTCTTCTTATGCAGTTTTTTGCAGTGTCCTCTTGCTGATGCTTCTCCATATGTTAAGTAATCATTTATGTCTATTTTCTCCTTTCCTGATACGCATTTATATAGCATTATCATGTCACCTCTTTTCCTTCTCTCCTGTAGTGTTGGTAGATTCAGTTTATTTAGTCTTTCTTCGTAGCTTAGGTCCCTTAAGCTTGGTATCCATCTTGTAGCGGCCCTTTGAACTTTTTCAATCTTGTCTATGTGCTTTTTGAGATGAGGACTCCAGACTACTGATGCATATTCCAGGGTTGGTCTAATGAATGATGTTATTATCCTTCTTAGCATGTCTTCATTTATGTATGTGAATGCTATTCTCATATTTGCAAGCAGTGTATACATGTTCCGTACCTTCTTGCTGATGTGGTCAGCCGGAGATAGTATGTTATTGATAATCACACCTAGGTCTTTCTCTCTTTCTGATGTATATAGGGTTTTATTTCCTAACTTATAATCCCAATCAGGTCTTTTTCCACTTTTACTAAACTTGATTACATGACACTTGTCCACATTGAATTCCATTTGCCATGTACTACTCCATTCATGAAGTTTATTTAATTCTTCTTGTAGCTCTTTACAAGAGTCTGTGTTAGTAATTCTCCTTTGTATTTTTGCATCATCTGCAAACATATTCAGATAGCTCTCATTTCCAGTGTTACTGTTTATATCATTTATATACACTAAAAACATGATTGGTGCCAGCACTGAACCCTGTGGTACTCCACTAGTCACTTCTTTCCATGATGAGTAGTTTCCTCTTAGTACTGTCCTCATTTCTCTTTTTTATGAGAAAGTCTTGCATCCAACAAAACAGTTTGCCTCTAATTCCTCCTTGATGGTACAGTTTCCATAAAAGTCTTTGGTGTGGTACTGTGTCAAAAGCTTTCTTGAAATCTAAATAGATACTGTCCACCCATCCTTCCTTTTCCTGTATTGTGTTTGTTACTCTGTCATAGTAGCTCAACAGATTAGTAACACATGATTTTCCTTTTCTGAATCCAAACTGTCTTTCTGTTATCATACTGTGTTCTTCTAGATGATTTACCCAAGCTTTTCTTATAAGTTTTTCTAATACCTTGCTTACAACACTGGTCAGTGATACTGGTCAGTAGTTGAGTGGATTTTGTCTATTTCCTTTCTTGAATAAGGGGACAATATTTGCTTTTTTCCAAATATCAGGTAGTTTACCTTGACTCAAGGATTTCTTGAAAATTAAAAATAATGGTTTACATAACTCCTTTGCACATTCTCGTAATACCCAACATGAAATTTCATCAGGACCACTTGCTTTTCCTCTGTCTAATCTACTTAACTCCTCCTGTATTACTTTTTCTGCTATTTGTATATCTGGTAGTATGTGTGTGTATGTGTGTTTGTGTGGTATTTTCACTGTTGGCTTGAGTTTTTTAAATATTTTTTCCATTTATTATAATTGTATACAGTACACCCTCCTTATACAGTAACAGGCTAACTGGGGGGGGAAGCCTGGTCTGATAATCCGTTATATCCTATGGTTCCCCCCCTGAGGTGATATTTCAAGCACATTTTAAAAATAAAGGAGTACAATAGCATTTTGTAGTACTGTACCCATTTTGCACTAACTTGGCCCATAATTTTGTCCTTTTGCAGTTTCTATCACATCATTGTCATTGCATTTCATGATACACATATCTGTCTGTCTATCTATCTATCAATATCTGTCCATCTGTCTATCTGTCTGTCTATCTGTCTGTCTGTCTATCTATTCATCTATCTATCTATCTGTCTGTCTGTCTGTCCATCTACAGAAATCCCTTGATTATCTGACTTAATAGAGCCAAAGGCACATCCGAGTAATGGCACCATCTGGATAATGGACTTTCCTGTTCCCCATTCATACATAACCTAACCTTGAAAGTCAGTGTCCATCGTGCAAAACTCGTTCCTGTTGTTGAACACTCTATCGGCCAAGTAATTTCCATGGTCAAGCAGACCCATCAGCCATAGACAAGCAGTGCCCATTGTTGGGCCATACCCTGCAGTGACATGAGAACATGAAAAAAATGGCTACACATGGAAAATGCAGTGGGCACACAAGGCATAATGGTAAAATGGAATAAAATCATTGTAATATAGAGTAAAATCATGCTATAGTACAGTATGCTAGAGTAAAATCAACATCAACACACAATTCGACCATCCCGCATCTATCTTACCCAGGATCTCCTGCTTCTAAAGAGTCAGCACCATCCTCTTCCTTTTCCCTGGTGGAGAGACCATCATCACACACCCAAGGAAGAGGCATGCAAGCAATAGCAAGGCCGGAAGCAGGTAGGGAACCACCACAAAAGCCACCATGTGCACTGCCATAGCAACTGTCTAGGAGGAGCTGTTTACAACACAATAGCCGCACGGGAAATGAGACTGAGCAAGAGGATCTCTAGTGGACATTGGGTAAACTTCCTAGCCAGACACAGCGGCACCATCGGGCTATTTACCCCCTGTCCAGGCGGAAATTTTTGCATGACCATGATTTCAGCCTTGGTGCATTTTGTCTGGATATTATAGAAAAATGAATGAATAATGATTTCTAACAACCAGATCACAATGTCCGGTCAGTGGATTGTCCTGGTAATGGTCATCTGGATAATAGAGGGATTACTATTTATTTATGTAGATAATAGATAGGTAGAAAGATAGATATAGATAGAAATATACTGTAGATATATGCCTGTTGGATATAGTCATTCCAGTGACTGCTAGGTTAAACAGGTGTGCAGCCTTTGTCATATGCATTTCCATGCATAGATCAGTTCATGTCAATCCCTTGTATTAAAATGTGAAACAACTGTGTTCACCAGCTTCACATAGCCAACTAACTGGCCGAGTGTGTGTGGCAGTCCAATTGAGTTGCCCATTTAAAGCTCAGTACTCCATTTTCTCAGACTTGGACAGCTCTCCTGATTTCACTGCTGTACAATGTCTGCTCAACGTGACTGGTGTCAGAGATGAAGCGTACTGGAATTGGTCAAGCATTATGCTGCCATCAGTGTTGAAGACGACATTTAGACCAACATATTTGAAGGTGTTTGTTTCCGAATTGCTAATGAGGAATATTTGACTCGAGCAGTTTATCAGTTGCTGCCCGAACTCACGTGTACCACCCCAAAGGAAGTCATCGACATAAATGCATACAATGCCTTTGACTTTGCCACTATTGCTCCAAGAGAACAGCACTGAATCCAGTGATGACACTTTAGCTCCGAGACTCAACAATTGATCTTTTACTTGCAGATACTAATGCCTAGCAGCATCACAAAGGCCGTAAACCATTTTGTTTAGTCTCCACAGCTTACCATTTGCATATTCAGGCAGAGGTTGTAAATGAACAACTCGCTCAATGTCATTACCTTGCAGGTAGGCAGCTTTCACATCCATAGCATGGCAATCCCATTGGTTGATGGAGGCAAACGAAAGTGCCAAACGCACAACCTCTTGAGCATGTAGGAGAGTCTTTCCGGAGATCCACTGTGTCTTCCTCAAATCCTCTGTTGACTAAACGGGCTTTAACAATCACCTTTCCATTTTTCATTTTTTCTGTCACAACCCATCAAACCATTATGGCATCTTGCTCAACATCATCTACTTCCTCATACACATTATTATTTTTGGCAGTTTGTAATTTTGTTTTCCTTGGCACATAATATGTCCTCAGAGTTGAAAAGAACAAGCATTTCTGCATCATCATCAACTACTTCCCATGTGCTAAAATCATTTTGCAAATCCATCCAATCAGTGTCGCCATCAGAGTCCCTCCTCTTATTGTAGCAGTGTTGGTACATTCCAGTGGCTTTACCCACCCAACTCACAATCCTTTCGGACACCAACTCTTCACTTTCTGAATGTATTCCCTTTATATGTTGACCAATAGAAACTTTGGGAGGCAGATTATCCAGATTAGAAACTGTGGGAGGCTGATCAACCGGAATTGCACCATTTTCCAACTCGTCATCTGGTGGATGATCCTTCAACACTTGTGAAGAATCTTCATTAGGCTTCTCCTGGACTATATTGTTCTTGTCATCACTGCTGACACCACCCCCAACTGTAGTATTTTGCTTTGGAGCATGTGCTAAATGACGCTTGTGCCCTCGCACATAGACACCGCCATGTCTCACCAGAATTTGTTTTCCATCTCTGCCTGTTACAATTCCAGGACCCTGCCACTCATGACTGTCATTTCTTTTGTAGAAGACTTCATCTCCATTTTGGATGTTGTTTAAGTCACTCGAACGTATGTTGTGCTGCAGAGCCCTAGCCAAATGTTCACCCAATTCAATCTTTATAGACTCTTGTCTTGCCAAATGAAGAGCGTTCAAATTGTCCCTCACAATTTTTGATGGCGACGTAGATTCCAAGGCTGGGGGATCATTTGCATACACATTAGGCAGGGCAGGATTTTGACCAAAAACAAGTTGGTTAGGAGAAAAACCTGCATAGTTAGTGAAAGGATTTCTTGTTGATACTGCACAAGCCAAGGCCACATCCAAGTCACACTGGCTATCAGCCCTTATCTTCCTAACAATGTCACCAATGACTGCATTTGACGCTCAGATACTCCGTTGCTCCATGGACATCATCATGATCTAGATAGTGAAGTCCTCTCCCAACGCTCGCATTTCAGCATTGTTGAATTCACAACCATTATCTGTAAGAATTTTTCTGTGTGTGCCAAACACAACAATCCATCTCCGAAATACTCTTATGATAATGGTGGCCGCACATTTGTCCACAGTTACTATCGCAGTGCAATACTTTGTCTCCAGATCAACAAGGACTAAGAAGTAATGCCTTCCCCAAGCTTTCAGATCCATGGCTATGGCTTCGTTAAACGTACAGTAGACGCCATGGGTAAACTGACTGCGGGTCGTGGCTTGGCTTTCTTGAATCTACAACAGACTGTACATGCTTCAGATACAGCCTTGATAGCCCACTCCAGTTCTGAACAATTCCAGTATCTGTAATCAGTTTAATTAGTTTCACCGATGTTGGGTGTCCAAATTGCCTGTGAAGCTTCGAAGCCTTTTTTTCCTTCATCACCCCCAAGAGATGCCAGCATGATTGTTTCACAAAACTCTTGGCATAGTCATAAAGAAATTGGAAGCAAGTAATGGCCTGAAGATGAGGACTTCAAATTAATGATAGTTCCACAAATTTTGACCTGGTCACTTTCAAAGTTAATCAGCATTTTTGCTTGTTTCATGGAACATTTGCTCAGCAGCAAGGGAATATTGCAGTTCACAACATCTGTCACAATGGTTGCACGCATATTTCCAGTGTAGCAGGGCAGAGTAACACATTTGAAGGAAGAAACTGTGATGCCCTCAGTGAAAGGAAATGTTGAAGATTAATTTTTTTCTATTAAAGCTTCACGTTCGTAATCACTGTGCTCACTAATTAACAATTGATCCATTGCGTCTGTAATTTACCTTGACTAGCGGCATCGTCCGCATAGCCCATAAATAATGACAGATGCACTGTTTCCGAATTTTCTTCACAACTGCCATTATTTTCGGATGCATTCAGACAGTCACCTGCCCAGTGAAATCGAGAATCACATACTAAACACCTCGATACTTTTCTATCAGGCCCGAGCGGGTTCTTCCTTCTGCTGGTGGATGTGCATTGGGAAATTCTACCAGATACAGTTGAATATCGGCCATCACCGTGGCCTCGATCACGTACTGCACCATCCCGAAACAGTGTCTGTCCTCGTCAAGTACCTCTAACATAAAACGTTTCCTTACCCCCAACTTCGTCACCCTAAAAGACTGGTTCACTCTTCACCTCACTGGCACACACTGATGCATAGTTCTGCCCGCAATTTTCACCAGCGAAAATACGATTCAGGGCAGATTTCATATTTTTGTACGTCACTTCAGTTATCGTGGACATCATTAGTCGTTGCTCACTATCTGGAAGTTTGCATGAAGCCAGGAGCATAAAAGCCATCATAGAATTCAGCAGTTCCGTGTCCTGCTTCGTGAATTTGAAATAAACATGCTCAAATTCTGCCATGAACTTACGAGTATTCATATCACCGGCTCTTCCGAAGTTGTACAATTCATGAGAAGCTGCAAGCTGCTGATGTCCTTTGTCCATGAGAAATAAACTGTCTAGTTTGTTCAACAATGGCTGAACATCATTATCTTGTTTCAAATTAGCAGCATCAAATTCCGAAGACACCACTCTTGCTCTTCCTGACAATGAAAGGTGAATGGCTAAAGCTTGCTTCTTTTTTTAGAAGTCCGTCAGGTCGCACCAGATGTCAATGTCATTCTTCCAGCTCTCATAGGCAGAATCATTTTCAAGTTTTGGAGGCCACTTACTTGAGCACAACGCCATTATGTTCGAGCCACGCTCTGCTACCAGTATAAGAATGCGAAACAACTGCACTTACTGGCTTCACACAGCAAACTAACCAGGCCCTGCCTGCACACCGCAGGACCCTTCCAGTGACATCACTACGCGGGATGTAACAGAAGTGTGTGCACACACACACACACTAACAGCAATATGCACTAACACCTTGTTAATTCCTTAGTCTCCAACTTCCATACCTCATTTTCCACACACTAATTTACCATGTTTAGCTAATTTCTTCTTGGCCTACAATGACTCCTTCCACCTTCAGGCTCACTTATTTCTACCCTTTGTTTTCCTAATCCTGTATATTCATTTTCTCTACGTGACCTTACCAGCTCTACTTTATTCCCAATTGACTGTTTTAATTCCACAGCTTTCACAAATCTCTTTTTTATTGCATCCCATCTGTGCATCCCTTATACATTCCATTGTAGTCCCAGTCCCAGTGCTAGTACACTCAATTTTTCACACTAATGCTATACTGTATCAACATTTCACACTCACATGTTAATGCTGATAGTAACACAAATTCATGCAGTTGTCTTCAGACTCAGAACAGTCCTCAATTCTCAGTTTGAGGAGACACTGAAAGGCTGGTGTTTTCTCAGTAGATGGTGAAATGATTTGTGAAATTTTTATATGCCAGGGCACATAAGTCTTATTTATATTTCAGCAGAGAAATTTCCTATTGGTACTAACAAGTAAGGCACATTTAGTTGCAACATAAGGAATCTTACACCATTTGTTCAAATGAGGATTTCTGATTAACGAGATTATAACTTGGTAACAGTGCTCTTTTTCACTGTCCATCAGTATATAGCATTTGATACTGATTTTTCTTTTTCAGACACCAATGACAGTGCATGTGTACCACAGCTACAGACAACCTAATGGCACAAACCATTGTACCCCACTCAATGGCTTGTGTACACACTTGTGTCTGCCTGCACCGCAGACCAGTCCCACTGCCTCGAAAATAACCTGTGCATGTCCTGATGGCCTCATGCTTATGACTGATGGCCTCACTTGTGAGAGTGAAGGTGAGTATAGGCAGCAGAGAAAATGTACTAGTTAACTTAGTTTTGAATTTGTGGTAAAAACCTTACCGGTTGATAAGTGCACACTGCACTCCTACTGTGCGATTTTATTAGGGCTTACCATAGCAGTGCTAGTGTCGAGAATGGCTGCAAGGAGAACATCACTGTTACATCTTCCTTTGTGATGGATCATCATACTTTCACATGACAGTCTTATCTTGTGTGTGAATAATTCTAAATTTTTATTTAAATATTTGGATCATATAATTTTGATTATAATTATTCTTATGTAGCCTAACCCTGGGTTCCTAGGCTTCTCATGGGGCGACATGGGATTGGATGATGGATGGATGGATGGAGGAAAGACCCCAACCTAAGTGTTTTAGAGATAGTATTAACCCCTGTGTCACAGTACAGTATTCTTTTTTTGTTGTTCTGGGTAATGCCAGACAATAATATTAGTTATATTAAGTTAAGAGAATACCCCACTAACTAACAGGATGTAAAGTATTTTCCAATAACACCCTCATTATGATGACTTTGATGTACAGTAAGTCGACTAAAGCGTGGCTAATTGGTTCTGGACCGAGCCCGTGCCATAGAAAACCGTGCCATACAAATAACTAAACCTGGGCGTTTGCCCAAAGTCCCACTTTTAACCCCTTTTTTCCCCATTTTTCCTCACTTTACACATGCAAACAGTCAAGCAATCAGTCAGTGTATGTATTACATACAAATTAAACACTAAACAATAAATAATAAAGGGCTTTAAGGGCATAAAATACTGAACATACCTGACTCCGACGACGATAGTGCTTAAGTGGACGGTGTAGGGTTGGGGGTTCTGAGGCAAGAGGCAGGTTACTGCCTGCCAGCTTGAGGCGAGCCTGGTTGTGCCTTATGCTGCTGCTGGGTAAGGCTGTCTTCCTTCATTTCAGCCTCCTGAAGAAACCCCTCAAATTCTGCCTCTGATGTCACTGAGAAGTTGTTGTCGTCGTATGCGTGGGATGGACCAGCCTGTGGCTCGGACTCTGGTGGTGGCAGTTGTTGTGAGACTCGGGAAAAATAGCGTGTGATCACCTCCTGTCGGAGCTCATTGAATCTCCTGTTATGGAGGTCCTTGTAGGGTCCCGCTGCCTTTTCAGTTAAAGTAACAAAATTACGACACCTCCCTATATCTCCATCCCATTCTTGGACTCGTTCCTTGAGCATGTCCACCTCCTCTAACAAATTACTCAAGTTTTTCATTGTTGGTTCCTGCCTCACTGCCACAGTCTCACTGTCAGCCTGTCTGTCACTCCCAGTGTCCACTGGAGCATCTCCCCCATTGACTTCATCCACCACAGCTTCAAAAGAGTCGGTGCCACAGTTAATCATGTCCATCACATTGTCTGCTGTTACCTCAGAACAGCCAGGAACTTGACGGGCAATGTCCACAACCTCCTGCAGTTGTTGCGCCACGTCCTGTGGTCCGCCAGGTGCAGCAGGTGTCGAGGCACAGAGGTTAGGTAGGAGAAGGAGCCAAGTGTGGATGATCGTGACTTGGCTTAGCTTGTCCCAAGCCCTAAGCAGACTGTCAATGGAGTCCTTAATAGTGTACCGGCACCAGAATTTCGCAACACTTTGCACATCCCTCAGTGTGGTGGGGTATGGGTGAAAAGCGTCACTCTCATCGTCGCTACCTGCATCTTCCTCAGCGTCTCTGCCAGGTGTAGAAGCAGACCCCCCAATCTTCTGCAGCTCCTTAACCTCAGTTGCATTGCTGGTAACTGCATGCAGGAACTTGTGGTACATGTACTGGCTGTACATGAGCTAGGTGTTGGCAATAATTTCCTGGGCCAGGAGCTGCAGGAGAGAGGTGGTGTTGGGTGGGAAGACTTGTGGGTGGTGGGATGCCAGGTGCTGGGGGTAGCATGGGGCATTGTCCAGCAAGAGAAGCACTTTGAAAGGGACACCTTGCTTCTTACGGTACTGCTTTGCATCCTTGACAAACAAATCAAACCACTCAACCACCAGGTTCGACGTCGCCCATGCCTTCGTGTGCTGCCCCCAGTAAATGCCAGATTCTGACATGTCATGAAGGTTTCTGAAAGCCCGGGGCTTCTTAGCTTGGTGAATGATGAAGGGCTTCATTTTAAAATTACGAGCAGCATTGGTGCATATAATAATTGTGTACCGAGATTTGTCAACCTTCCTTCCCCGTGCCTGCTGCTGCTGCTTCGAGATGTAGGTAGTAGACGGCAGATGTTTCCACTGCATCCTGGTCTCATCCATACTGAAGATTGTCAGGCTGCTGTAACCTTCCTCTGTGACCTCATCTTGAAGGAGTGCAGGGAAACTGGTGGCAGCGGCAGTGTCTGCAGAGGCATGTTCACCAGTGAAGTGAACGTTCTTCAGATTCTTCCTCTTCAGAAAACTCTGGAACCATCCTGGGCTGGCTTGGAATGACTTGGACGGGTTCAGGCCAAGGCGATGACAGGCGACACTGTGAAATTTCCTGGCCTTATCTCTAAGCATAGGTCTGTCGACGGGTATGTTCTTCCTCCTCTGTTGCAGTATGAACATGTGCAGGCATTTCTCTCCCACAGAAGAGCTTCGTCCTTGCACCTAAGACGTTCATCGATGCTCCCAGTCCCGTGAGCCTTAACACATTTCAGAATTTTATCCTTGTTCTTGTAAATGATACAAATGCTGGATTTGTTGACTTTATAGGACCTGGCGAGACTAGCCTTCTTTTCTCCTTTCTCGATCCGTATAATAACATCTAACTCATCATTGAACCTTAACGGCCTTATTTTACTCGAAGTGCTCCTTGGGGTGGCAGGTTTTGCGGGGTTCCTGACCGCCATTTCTGTGGCACAATACGTAACAATAGGCACAGAAAATGGGAGAGTGATCAGGTAAGAAGCGGTCTGGATACACACTGAGTGGGGCTCAAATGGTGGGCAAGAGCTGAGGTTCGCTCTCTGGCCACCAGGGGAAGTTGCCTGCGCGTTTCAAACCTTGCCACACTCACGCCATAGGTAGTTTGTGTGCTTGGTTAATTTTTTTTTGGGGGGTCTGGCACCTTGCCATGTCATAGAAAACCGTGCCATAGAAGTCCGCACCATAGGCGACTTGACTGTTTTTTTATAGGATAGGGTGGTTAGTATGGAGGCTAAGGGAGCCTTGCGTGAAATTATTATATTGCTAACATTCTGGTATGGAAGTGAAACCTGGCAAGTGAGTGACAGATTGCTTTCTAGGCTGCAAACTGAAGAAATGACCTTTCTCAGAACAGCTGCAGGCATAATGCATAATGAAGATGAATGGTTTAAGAAATACATTAGCTAAATTTATGAGTATAATATAATGGAAGAAAGAGCAGTAAGAGTGACATGCAGAACTGCTGGGTAGAAAAAAAGGAGTGTTTTGAGGTGGTATAGACATATAAAAAGAATGTGCCTAAGTTAGGTGTCGTTGAAAGGTTGTGGGAGTCAGATTGAGTGTAACGTTGGTACAGGCAGACATTTTATGGTATGGTAAAAGAGAGTGGAGCAGTATATTTGTGAGAGAAGGAAGTGAAAGAGGATTGTTTGAGAGAATTGTTTTGTTGCTGCTTGACTGTGGTTTGTCTGATCAAGCAGACTCATCGATCGCAGGTAAGCAACTGTTCTCATGGGGCTCTCTGATAGGTTCCCTACACTTTCGATGTTGTGTCGATGTCATACTGTGGTGTGTGCTGTGCATTGCTTTAATTACATGTGTTATGTTGTGTGGGCCTTATCTACAAGTTGGGTACATGTCATCTGTGATTCCACCCAACCTAAATCTAAGCTGGTAGCTGAGGAGGGCTCGGTGATATCCTGCTCCAACCCTAGCAAGTTGAACTTGATCATCTCAGTTCAAAAACACCAGTGAATGGATGTTGGGAGGGGTGGCTTGTAATATGGTGTCGTGATTGAAGTTTGGTGGTTGGTGGTGGCGCTCACCATCCACTCACTCGATGCAGTGCTGCTTTGGGTGTCTGTGCTTTCCTCTCTTCCTTCCTTCCTTATCAGTCCTTCTTTCCTTCATGCTTTCCTCTTCTTTTTGCCTACGGGTGACACTGCACTTCCTCTTCTTTCGTTCCTTCATTCTTTCCTCTTCCTTCTGCCTATGGGTGACTCTGAGTGTCAGGCCAAGTGGTTTCCTTGTACACCAGAAAGCCATTTACTGCGCAGGGTGGTAACCATATAACCAAATTATGGTGCCAGGTCGATTAGTGGTTAATTAAGGCACTCCAGTTGGATTGAGCCTGTGTAGGTTTATATCCAAGGGTGGTTGAGGTTTATTGCTCACATAATGCCACACAGGGATTAAAGTGAGGCTGGTCACTTTCATCTTAAATGTCAGGACCAACTTGCCTAGTCTCGGGCTCCTATGCTTCTCATGGGGAAACATAGGATTGGATGGATGGTAATTGAAGTGTTGTATTGTCCTATGCATGAAGTGAATATGTAGAGTGACAGATTATCTGGGGGTGGGATATTTTTGTAGAGGGTTTGTTAATGTTCATGTGGCAATTGTTTTATGTGCCTAGGTGTGTTGCTTATCTTTGTCATGTAATGTAGGGGTGTTGCTTATTGGAACAGGCTGCTGCATGGAATTGTGTACCAGTCATATCAAAGTAGTCTCTGACAGTGAGGACTTAAGTTTCAAAGTATACTGTAAGTGAACTGTGGGTGTGGTTTTGATGTTACCAGTGATAATGCATAAGGCCAAGTACGATTTGCAAGGCATTGATGTGGGTGTTAGATAGGATGGGAACCCCATGTTGGGGAGGCATAAGACATCGCTGGTGTAATGTATTGTTTGTAGAGTAAGGAGAATGTTCTTATTGTTGTCAAGTCTGGTCCTGTAGTTGTTTGGAGTGCGTTGAGTTGGGGAGAGTATTTCCTTGTGATGTTTTGTACATAGTCCTTGATAGTGAATCTGGTGTCATATGTCACTCCAAGGATCTTAGCGGAGGGTGTGTGTGTGTGTGGCACATCTATTAACCTATTAGTGTTCCACAGGGTGTGAGCTAAGCTCATACTGTCCCACCTTCAGTGATATAATTATCCAACTTTGAAAGCATGGATATTCTTTTGCACAAAGCACATTTTCATTGAAATTATCCCATTTGGTTATACTGTACTTCTGTTTTTAAAGCTGTATTCTCTCAGATCACCCAAGGAAGTTGGTGTCTTTAATTTAAAACTATGTCCTTTTGTCCTTCCCTCATCCCCTATGTTAAAATCTCTGTCAGCATTCTGTATACCGTGCGTACACTTATACATCAGTATCATATCTCCTCTTTCTCTTCATTCCTTGAATGTAGTCAATTTCAACCTTTCTAGTCTCTCTTCATCCTGCAAATCCCTTAAACTTTGTACCATTTTTGTAACCACTCTTTGCACCTTCTCTGATTTATATATGTGTTTCAGTTAGTGGGGAGACCACACCACAGCAGCATATTCCAATCTTGGTCTTACCATTGTCATTATCAGTTTGTCTAGTATTGTATTTCTTTGCTTATAGAGCTAAATGCTGTTCATATGTTCATCAGTAGATTATATGCCTCACTAGTTATTTATATGCTTCTCTGGTGGCAATTCTTTTTTTTTTTTTTCTTAAATGTAAGGAAGAAGGAACCAAAGACTAGAAGCCCACAAGATTATTCCCTTCAAGAAAAACTAAAAAGATAACAGAGAGCCAAATTGAAGATCCGTTCATTTTGAGATGCCATTTTGTAATCTTCTTATTCTCAATTCAGTTACATTACACTTACTAGTGTTAAAATCAGTGTACCATAACTGACTCCATTTATTTAGTTGATCTAAGAGATTGGTGAAGGAGAGTAAGAAATGAGTGGATGAAGAGTTTGGGAGGACTCTGAGTGTGAAGAGGAGGGAGAGTAGGATATTGCTTTGGAAGGAGCTAAAGAAAGTAAGACAGTGTGAAAGGGGAAACAGTAGGGGAGTGAAGGATGGGAATAACAGATGGTTGGTGGAGAAGAGAGAGAAAATGAGGAAATGGAATGAGCACTTCGAGGATTTGTTGAATGTAGAGAGTGAGAGCAGTGTGAGTATAAGTGGCTGGGGAGTGGTTGGGAGAAGAAGAGATGAGAGGAGGGAGGAAGGGATCAGTAGGGTGGAAGTAGTTGAAGCAATGAAGATCAAGATGGCAAAGGCCCCAGGAACTGATGCAGTGTGTGGTGAAATGTTGAGGTTTGGGGGTGAGATTGTTGTGGAGTGGATATGGAAGTTGTGTAGATTGGCTTGGGAAGAGGGAAGGGTTCCAGAGGACTGGAAATCAGGTATAATTGTTCCTTTATATAAAGGAAAAAGGGAGAGAGAAGTATGTGGTAACCATAGGGGTATTTGCCTTCTTAGTGTGATTGGAAAAACATATGCTAGAATACTCACTGATAGGGTTAGGCATATAACAGAGGAGCTAGTTGGAGAAGAACAAGGGGGATTTAGGAAGGGAAAAGGGTGTGCATATCAGATATCTGTTCCAAGATGTTTAGTGAAGAAGTATCTAGAGAGGGGAAAGAAAGTGTATGCTGCCTTCAAGGACTTGGAGAAAGCTTATGACAGAGTAGATAGGCAAGGTATGTGGCAGGTATTAAGAATATATGGAGTGGATGGGAAATTGTCAAGTGCTGCGAAGAGTATGTACGAGGGAGCCAGAGCTACGGTGCGAGTGGATGGTGAGCTGAGTGAGTTCTGTGATCTAAATGTGGGACTGAAATAGGCTGTTTAATATATACATGGATGGGGTTGTAAAGGAGGTGCAAGGTAGGGCAGTGGATGTGGGGGTGGCTCTAATGAATGAGGGTGAGATGTGGAAGATTCCAGTGTTGCTGTTTGCTGATGATACAGTATTTTTGAGTGAAGATGAATGGGAGTTGCAAGGTTTGGTGAATGAATTTGGGACAGTGTGAAAGAATAGGAATCTGAAAGTTAATGTAAACACATTGTAAAATTATGGTGTTTGAGAGGAATGAAGTCACAAAATGCATAGTGAGGTTGGATGGTGAGGATATGGAGAGTGTGAGTGAATTCAAGTACTTGGGTAGTGTGATGAGTAAGGATGGAAGTTTTGGGGATGAAGTGCTTGAAAGGGTACAGCAGGGAAGGAAGGTCGTTGGTTCACTGAAAGCGGTGATGAGAAATAGGGAGGTGAGTATGGAAGTCAAGAAGTCACTGCATGATAGTATTGTGATCCCTACCCTGATGTATGGAAGCGAGTCATGGACCTTGCTAGAGGGGAACAATTCAAGAGTGAGAGCAGTGGAAAAGAGCTACCTGAGAGGAGCATGTGGAGTGACATGGAGGGACAGGTAGATGAATGAAGAAGTGAAAGCATGTCGTGGGGTGGATGTGAATGTGACTGAGAAAATTAGGAGAAATACACTGAGGTGGTCTGGACATGTGGAGAGAATAGAGAATGAAAAACTGACTAGGAGATGTATGTAAATGAAGTGGAGGGAGGGAGAGGGAGGGGGAGACCGAGGATGAGGTGGAGAGATGGAGTTGAGAGGTATATGAGGGAGGGGGGCGTGTGCTGGGGGGAGGGCAGAACAACGGTGGGTGACAGAGCGACTTGGAGACGTTTTGTCTGAGGCCACCCTTTGTGGGATTAAGGGCGTCAGGCTATAGATAGATAGATAGATCTAACTCCTCCTGCAACATTCTACAACTATTTTCATCTGCAAATTTTTTCATGATTTTTGCATTATCAGCAAACATATTTATATATGATTGAACTTTTTTGGGCATATCTTTTACATATATCAGGAGCATAAAGGGAGCTAAAACTGCACCTTGGGTTGCCCCACTTATCACTTCCTCTCATGCTGAAAACTTGTCTCTAATTATAGTTCTCATCTGTCTGCTGGTGAAGTAACTCCTCATCCATCTCAGCACAACACCATCTATGCCACCATTATTTTTTAGTTTCCACATCAACCTCATATATGATACTCTATTAAATGCTTTCATGGAATCCAGATAAATACAGTCCACATTGTTAAGTGTGATGTGGTGGAAGTACATGTATTCATGTGTATTGCTGATAGTGAGTATGGTGGTCGATTTGGCTGGGACGATCTTCAGCCTGTTGTCCTCAGTCCAAGTCTGCAGTGTGTTGAGGCAGTCCTGTTTGAGTGTGCAGGCTGTATTTACCTATTTACCTATTTGTAGTATCCGGGAATTGAGCTAAGCTCGTGTTGTCCTGTCTCCATATACTGTAGTTTTAAACACATGAATGTTCTTTGCCTGCATTACCTCTTCATCTAAGTCATTTCAAATACTTATACTTCTGTTTGGGAAACTGAACCATTTTAGATCATTAAGACATCTACTTTTCCTCAACTTGAAGTCATGACCTTTTGTTCTTTGATTATCCAACACAAAAAGATCCTCTCTATCCACCTTTTCCAATTCTTTTACACTTCTAAATATCTTGATCAAGTCACCTCTTTCTCTTCTCTCATGCAGTGTTGGTAACTTCAGTTTTTCCAGTCTCTCCTTGTAGGTGAGTTCCCTTAAACATGGTATCATCATCATTGCCATCCATTGAACCCTCTCTAGTTTATCAATATGCTTCTTCAAATGATGTGACCATACCACAGCCACATACTCTAGTCTTGGTCCTATCATAGTCACTATCAACTCCCTCAGCATTTCTTCGTCCATATACAGTAATATAAAGTCATCTTATATTGGTCAGTAATCCATAAGTTCCTCCAATGATTTTGTTTATATGTTTTTCTGGTGACAAGTCATCCTGAATAGTCACTCCCAAGTCTTTCTGTTACAAATTATCTCATTGCCCATTTTATATGTCCAGTGCGGTCTTTTTTCACTCATTCCCATTTCTAATACATGACACTTCTTGGCATTAAAATCCATTTCCAAGTCTGGCTCCAGCTGTGGAGTTTGTCCAGGTCCTCTTGCAGTTTTTTACAACTATCAGTACCTTTAATATGTTTCATGATTTTAGCATCATGTGCAAACATACTCCTGTAACCATTTAAACCCTCTGGTAAATCTTTTATATAAATCAGAAACATTACTGGGGCTAAGCCAGAGCTCTGGGGTACTCCACTAGTCTCGTTTCTCCACAGTGAAACTTTGTCCCTTATAACTGTTCCCATCTGCCTTCCTATCAAATAATCTTCCATCCACTTTAATAGTTTCCCATGCACCACTCCAAAGGTCTTCAACTTCCACAGCAGTCTCCTATAGGGCACCCTGTCAAATGCTTTCTTGAGGTCAAGATAGACACAATCTGCCCATCCCACTCTCTCTTGTATGACAGCTACTACTCTACTGTAGAAACTTAATAGGTTAGTAACACATGATCTTCCTTCCCTAAAACCAAATTGTCTTGGTGTTATCACTTCATTTTCTTCTAAATATTTTATCCATCTTTTTCTAATAATTTTCTCACGGATTTTACAAACAATACTAGTAAGTGATACAGGTCTATAATTGAGTGGATCTTCCCTATCTTCTCCCTTGAAGATAGGCACAATACTTGCTTTTTTCCAATCTTTAGGTAACTGTCCATTTTCCAGCGAAGTCTTGATGATGACATAAACAGGCCACGCTAACTGGTCTGCACATTCCCTCAGGATCCATCCAGAGACACCATCTGGCTCCATTGCTTGTCTTACATCCAAATCCCTCATCAGCTGCAGCACCTCATTCACGTCCACTGTAATTTCTGCCATTCTTGTCACCCTGGGTTCTATTTCAGGTTCCCTAACTTCCTCTTCCAACACGCAGACTGAATGCAGTTTGTTGTTCATTATTTCACACAGTTCTTCTTCTCTTTCATAGGTTTCATCTCCATCCCTCAATTGTATTATATTATACTGTCCTTAACTTTCATTTTACCATTCACAAACCTATAACATAATTTCAGCTCATTTTTACATTTAGTTACAATATCTTTTTCATATTTCCTTTCTTCTTTTCTCCACACCCTTACATATTCATTTCTTATCTGCGTGTACTCCTCCCAAGCCCTTTCACTGTACCTTCTTTTCACTTTATTCCATGCTCTTTTTATTGCCTCTTGTGCCACTCTACATCTGTTGTTAAACCATTCTTTCTTCCTTTCCATAGCTGTGGAAAATTTTGGGACATATTTGCTACTGTTTTATACACTTCTATCAGAAACTCATATTTCTCATCAACATTTGTGATCGTATTCATTTTACTCCAGTCCACACTTTGGAAAAAGTTCCTCAGGGAAGGAAAGTCTGCCTTCCCATAATTGCATCTATTTTTTCTGTGTTATTCGTCTCTTCCTCCTTCCCTTACTCCTACCACTTCCATCTCAATAACCAGATGATCACTTTGGTAGGTTATGTTCCTCACATCATTTAGGTCCTTTGTGAATACTAAGTCAAGCCTTGATGGTTTGTCATAACTCCTAATTCTTGTATTTTCTTTAATTACTTGGGTTAACATGTTTTCCATCACCAGTTCCATTAATTTATTTCCCCATGATTCCTGATTGCTCCCAGCATCCATACTTTCCCAGTCAACTTCTCTACAATTAAAATCTCCCATTATTATTATTCTATTTCTTCGTTCAAGTATCATCTTTAGTTTAATAATGAATTCCCTTATTAGCTTTTCATAATCTTTTTTTGTCCATGCCCTAGTTTTGGGAGGCACATAAAAGACTATTACATTTATTTTTTTCTCCATAACTCTCTTCTATTTCAGCTCCCAAAAGTTCAGCCATGGTATTTTCAATTTTTATATTTTTTGCACTTACTTCATTACGGGTTAAAATCATTATACCTCCCCTAAACTTGCTTTCTCTATCCTTCCTCCAAATATTATAATTGTTCCTTCAAAATAATTCAGTATCAATATCTCGTGGCAACTTAGTCTCCACCAAGCAAACAATATCAGGTTTCTTTTCATTTATATAGTCTCCAATTTCCCCTTTCTTAGATATTAACCCATCCACATTACTATACATGATACTTAGATTTGCTGCACTAGTTTTATCTTTACTCACTCCTCTCTTTTTCGTATTCATGTCCATACCCCTTGTTTCCTTCACTTCTAGTTCCTCACATGCCACTTCCATACTTTCATATCCCTCACTCACCAAAAAAAAAGTTTTACATTCTTCCTCTGTCCTCCTGTCCTTTTTTTCCTTTACTTGTTCCTTCAAAGATTTAAAAACTTCTCTTTCTTCTTCATTCAAATCTTTTCTTAATATAATACTTTCCATCCCTGTGTCTTTACTTAGTTTCCAGGTCACTTTAAGTATATCATTTACTACATTTTCTGATGACAGCGTAAATCTTATTGGTCTTACTTCCCCTTTCTTATATGGCCCTATCCTCCTTACTTCCTCAATTTCTTTTTCCCACTTGTTTCCTTCGGATCAATCTTGCCCAGTATTTTTCTCACTTGATTCGTGTCTCTCTCGAGTCTCACAGACCAAACCTTTTGTTCCTCCTCCCTATATCCAAATATTACCACACATCTGCTCCTTACTACAGTTTCTTTCGCTACCTTCTCTTTTTTCTTAAATATTTTCACTACATTTTCTTCCATTTTTTTCTTGTTCATTTTCCTTTCTTCCTGAATGATTTCCCTTAACCTGACCACTTCTTTCTGTTCTTCTTCCACATGTGCCCACTTTGCCTTTTGCTCTTCTAACACACTACTCACCTTCTCCATTTTGTTACAGCTCTCTTCTAGTTTTCTCCTTAATTCAGTATTTTACTGTTTCGAATTCTCGATCTCCTGGTTCACCATCTCATTGGCCTGTATCAGACTCTGTATAGTGTTTTCTGTATTTTTAGGTGTTTCTTGATACCAGATCCTCCACTTTCTTTTCTAATTCACCAACCCTCATGATCAATGTTTTAACCAAATCCATCACATTGTTTCATTGTCAAAACCTGGAAATTCAGGTCTCTCGATGTTTACATTGTCGGCCATGTCGAGGTTGGTTACAGTACTGAGCAGCTGTTACCGAAATTTCTGTAAACATTCATGTATACTCACTGACAATAGCTCTCTACATTTTTGTGTCTGCAATGTGGTGTATGGTTGTTATTTTGATGTCGTCTGCATATGAGGCAGTGTTAATTGGTGGTTGGGGTGTGGGGATATCATGTATGTAGAGGTTGAAGAATGTGGATGAGAGAACAGAGTCCTGTAGAACTCTGTTAGGGAAACTTTGTGTTCATGATGACATACTTTAGAGTGCAATGCTTGCTTGTCTGTGAGATACGTAGTTGGCATTTGGTGTTGATCTCCATATTTATGTTGTATATTTTGGTGATTAGTTTGCATCATAGAATGGCATTGAAGGCTTTACTAATATCTATTGTTTTGAGAAGTGTATTCTGGTCAGGGGTCATGGAGTTGATGCCGGTCAATGCTTGTAATGTCAGATTAGTTTGTAAGGTGCTTGTAGAGTGCAGTGCTCTGAATCTGTTTTGTGAAGGAGCAAGGGGGACATACAGAATGACACTGTTGAGAATGAGGCATTAAGTTATTTTGGATATTGTTCTAAGTAGTATTATGGGTCTGTACAAATAAGGGAGTGTTGGATTTTTGTTTGGTTTACAGTAATTATAGTGATGATTGTTCCCTGTTTCCAGATAGTGGGAATGCTACAGTGTGTGTATGAGTAGTTGCTAATGTTTGTGAGGGCTTGGATGCCTTGTGGTCCTGACTGTTTCAGGTATAGGTTGCTGATACCGTCCAGTCTTGTGCTGGTAGAGTTCTTCTTCACCCTCAAACTATCCCTCACTTCATAGTGTTATCTATCTATTTATCTGTCAGTCTGTCTATACCCAGATTCCTTAACCCCTTTGTTACCAAAAAAAATATTGTCCATAGATGTAAAGTTTGGCAAGAGGACCAAGTTCGTGTTGTCTGTACATGCATACTGAGGATATGTCATTGAGGCAGAGGGTTTAAAGAACACTCAGTTTGTCTACTTTGGCATGTTTATGTGTGGTATATCAGCTTTTATTATAGGTATGAAGAGTGTGGCATCATGATTCGTCACAGTCACTTGATAAAATCTAATAAATACATCATAGGTCTTAACCAGTGGCCCACTCCTTCTAAAGAATGCAATATCCCCTAGACCAGTAATATATATATATATTTCTCTCACGGTGTTAATCATATCTCCCACAATCCCAGGATGGATTCAGTCATGCTTTTGAACATATGGAAGAGGTTGTGTTAGTCTGCAATATGGGCTTTTGTGCTTCTCCTCACCAATAGTGACGAGGAATTTTTGCCCTGTATGCTGTAGTTAGCCTTATCAGGAGATGAATCTGACATATATGATGTGTCAGTTGATGAGAATGATAGTGATTATGACCCAGAAAAAGACAGTGAAGAGTTCCAAAGAAGCACTGGGAGGAGTTCAAATACATTTTCTGCTATGAGTGTCATGGTCATCCCCCAGCTCATTCACAGAGGATTTCACTTTTCTTTCAGATCCATTTTTCAATGAGGACGCTGTTTGAGGGTTATATGATTGAATACATATTACTTGGGAAGCATAGTGTGAAAAAAAATAACAATTTAATATTTACAATGCTGCCACTATCCTCCTGAGTGAGCAAGATTCAACCAGTACAGGAGTTTACATTCGGTGACCCACTTGGTAATGAAGGGGTTAACGCCAGAGAGGGTGGCCACAGGCAGATTGCCTCTATGCCATGCTTTCTTGTGCCATCAGGTTGCTCTTTTTGCAACTCACACTGTCCTTATTCATATACTTCACCATCCCATCCTTTCACCTTGTCCTCAATCTTCTGCTTTCCTTCTCCCCCACTACCTCACTCAAAGGCTCTCTTAATCAGTCAGTCATTCTCCTTTCCCTCTGCTTGACCAAACCATCTCAGAATGTTTTTAGCACCCTCCAGCACATTCGCATCAACACCACAGTGCTCCCAAACTTTCTTATTTGTCTGTCTGTCTTTCCACATAACTACGTATGCTGCTGTCTGATGACTCATTTCCACTTCTCTTGCTCTTGACTTGTGTACTTCCATCAAAGTCCAACTTCACCTGTATACATTTTAGGGTTATGCAATTTCTTTTTAACCCTGAGTGATTTCTTTTTAATCCCACACTCTTTATTTTGCCTCTGCCCACTTGTGGTGTTGGAGGCATTAAGGTGATTGGTCTGTTCATCTGTGCATGTGTGGGTCCGTCCATCCATAACACTTTTCCGGGTATGATATCTCGTGAACCCATCAACGGATTTCCATCAAACTTCTGTCAGTGATGCAGTATGAGGAGATGATGAACTTTTTAGGTCAGCAAGGTCAGAGGGTCAAAAGTCAAGGTCATATGGGGTCACCCTAGTGTATCCTTGTGGGCGCAATATCTTTTGAACCCCTGGATGGATTTCGACCAACTTTTGTTGTGATATAGTATGACGGGACAGTGAACTGATTAGGTCAGCAAAATGAAAGGGTCAAAGATCAAGATCATATGGATGTGGACGAGATATCTCCTGAACCCCTCGACGAATTTCAACCAAATTTTTCTCAGTGATACAGTAACATGGGATGATGAACTGGTTAAGTCAGCAGGGTCAAGGGGTCAAAGGTGAAAGTCATATGGGTGTGAGTGCTATATCTCCTGAATCCTTTGACAGATTTTGACCAGACTTTTGTCAGTGATACATTATGAAGGGACAATGAACTGATTAGGTCAGCAAGGTCAAGGGGTCAAAGGTCAAAGTCATGTGAGGGTGGGCATGATCTCTTCCAATCCCCTCCATGAATTTCGACTATTGTCAGTGATACAGCATGAAGGGACAACGAAATGATTAGGTGAGCAAAGTCAAGGGGTCAGAGATCAGGGTCATATGGGGGTGGGTGTGATATGAACACCTTGATGGATTTCGACTATACTTTTGTGAGTGATACAGAATAAAGAGATGATGAACTGATTAGGTCAGCAAGGTCAAGGCCTTATGAGTGTAAGTGTGATATATCCTGAATGCCTTGATGGATTTTGACCAAACTTTTGCCAGTGATACAGTATGAATGGACAATCAAACTGATTAGGTCAGCAAGGTCAAGGGGTCAAAGGTCAAAGCCATATGGGATTTACTTTGTTTATCTTTAGTCTCACTTCAGCCCACAATGAAATCTGTTATGGAGGATATATGGGGAGTCTGTGCATAAGGCTTGGTGGAGGCATACTGATTGATACCTTGCATCGACAGCTCTCGGAGTTTCATTTTGTTTGTTTACATGAAACAGCATCTTGATAACTGAAGCTACAGTATTAGCCTCCAAGACCATGTCACCCCCCTGTCTGGTCTATACAGTTCATCCAGTTTGTCTTCTCATCTATCTGTCTATCTATCTATAGCCCAATGCCCTAATCCCACAAAAGGTGGCCGCAGACAAAATGCCTCCAAGTCGCTCTGTCACCCACCATTTGACTACCCTCCCCCCAACTCACCCCCCCTCAACTACATAGGAAAATTTATTTGTCTTGTTTATAAAGGCTCCATCATGCTTGCATTTGTTACCCATGGACACCTAATGGCGGCTTATCATTCTGCATGATCTCCAGCAGCTCTCTGTTCAGTCTCATGTCTGAGGTCAGACTCTGTAACCTTGTCCCAGATCATTTTTCATTTGCTTCTTGCAGCTTGACCCTTAGCATTCACATCTTTCACCCTCCTCTCCCATTTGTCATTCTTCATCTTCTCCATGTGCCCAAACCATCCTTCCTCTCAAGTCTTCATTTACAGTCCTAACCCCCCAGGCTTGTCATTCAAGGATGCACTACACATCCATTTAATCATTATCATATCTGTACCTTTGAGCCTTTGAATATCCTCTTCCTTCATTTTTGTATCACAACCATACAGCATTATACTCCAAACACATTCTGCATACAAGGACACCTTAGCATGCAGGGAAAGTCCTTTCATTGTCAGGAGAGGCAAGAACTCCCTGAACTTCCTTCAACCACTCCTTGCTGTAGCGCAGAGCTAGCTTCAGCCCTGTCTGCAGCACATATTATGGCCCCAAACCACATGCTCTAGAAACACTCCAGCAGGTCAGTCCTTTCCTGCCTCTCTGTCTCTGCATGCCCTTCCCTACACACTGGACACATGAAGTCAGCATTATTTTGCAGCCTACCTCTAAAACCAGTGCGTATCTTATGCACCCGCATATCACAAAGACAGCACAAGATGGAGTTGCCACTATGTCCATCATGCACCCACTTATCACAAGTGCTGCACAGAATGACATTACTTCCCACATTCATGTTGCAAACTGCACATGACCACACTCCATCTGCTTTGGCAGTACCAACACCAGCCCTAGATTTCATCACTCTGAAACCCTTGTACCCCATTCCATATCTTCACCTCCTGAATCTTTCCTCGAGCACCCTCTCATTCTTTTGCAGTCAGCCGGAAGTTATCTGCATACACTCTTCCTACTATGGGAGTCCAGTTCTGAATGCATATGAGAGAGCTTCAGGCACCATGGTAATCAATACAGGGCCTAAAACTGACAGCTGATGCATGCCAGCTTGGAAAACTTATCATTCAAACCTGATCTGGGTCTGATCATCCCTGTACATTACCATAGCCATTCAAACCTGCTAAGTCAGTAGAGAAATGGTCTGCTATCCCAATAGATACGGGTTCAAATCCCAGCTGGGGCAGGAAACTTTTAAGGATTTGAATTTTGTTAAAAGAAGACTTTATTGATCTACCGTAAGACCCGATGACATGTCTTACGAACACCCCTACCATTACACTACTCATGTACGAGACAGCTGTGCCGTGTATTCAATATGGACAGGGGGTGTTATCTTGAAATAGTGACATATGGAGGTGTAGGGCACATAAGAGGACTGCTAGGCCTAAGGGAATGGGACCTGAAGCCTATACTTAGAATTTATATTTGAGGGGGGAAAAAAAAAACTCATTGCCAACTGCATCACATCCCTGGAAACTCAGTCTTAGGCCTTCTCCAAATTAAGAGAAACAAAGCACAACTTTTTCTTCCTACTATATAGTTTTTCTGAAGCTGTTGAACATTGGATATTGCATCAGTGGCCTTGCCTGGCACAATCTCAACCTGCATCTCATTAGTATTTACTCTTATCATATCCTTCAGGACTCTTGCCATTACCTTCATTATTTGGCCCAAAAATTTTATGTTTTGCATTTGCATAGGAGATGTAGTGGTATTAGAGATAGACTTTGAGATAATGCTGTGTGTGATGTATCTGGGAAAGCATGTAGAGAGTGTCAAGTGTGAAAGGATTGTTCTTGTTGGTGAGCCTCTTGAGTATGTAGAGGAGTTTTTTTATTTGGGGGACATGTTATGTACTGGAGGTGTGGCTGGAGCTAGCTCTGTGGCTAGGAAAAGGAATGGTTGAAAGAAGTTCTGGGAGCTGTTGCCCTCTCTGACATGGAGAGAGCTCTCCCTCCATGCTATGGGATCTTTTTATGCAGCTTGTGTTAGGAGTGTAATGCTGTATGGTAGTGAGACTGGGCAGTAAAGGAAGAGGATATTAGTTGGCTCAAATGTGCAGAAATGACAGTTATTAGATGGATGTGTAGTGCATCCTTGAATGCAAGGCCAGGAGGGGCTGGGAATACGATAGAAGAGTTGGGAGGAAAGATGGGACTGGAATGCATTAATGTTGCAATGAGAAGAGGTAGATTGAGATGGTCTGGGCATGTTGAGTGGATGCAGGATGACAATTGGGTGTGAAAGGTAAGAAGTGTGAACTACGGGGCTTGGGTTATGAGAGGTAGACCAAAAAAGACCTTGGACAAGGTCACAGTGTGACCTTGGTATAAGGGACTGAATAGGAAGACAGCCAGAGATTGAGCAGCATGGAGAGGCACCATCAGGTGACCAAGGCCGGCACATGCAAGCATCTTGGAGTCTATTTACACAATATGAACGATATAACTATGTACTATATATATTTTTATTTAAGATTTTATTCAGCTAAGAGTGCATAATGGGAACCAGATATATATATATATACTTTACAACTTCAGTCTAATATTTCTGTAGATTAAGAAAATGCAGGTGAATGTTATTTATTAGCTGATGCATCCATCATGTAGTAAGCACTAATTTTTTCTTTTTTTATTTAAATGTGAGATATTCCTCTTTTCTTGCTGCATGTGGAATGCTGATTGTTTTCAAGCATGAAATGAATGAGTTGTGATCTTAACTGATACAGCAATTACTGCCAACAAGATTTATTATATCAAGAGTTTTCAAATAGTATGCACAGTGTACAGTCCTGGAATGCTTAATATTTTACTATATTTCAGTTGTACTATAATGTATTTGTTGCTTGTTTTTATGTGAATAATGTAAATAACTAGAGAGTGTTGTAGTTGACTGATCTGATTTATTTCACCCAATTCATTGGTACAGTCAGGAACAAAAGTGTGCCTTCCATTCTGTTGTATCTGCTTCACACATGTCTATCTCTTTGCTCCCTGATGCATCATGTCAAAGAGAATCATATGCTGGCAAAGAAACATACTAGCCTCCCTCACCTTAGCAGTATTTAAGCCAGCAGTGGGAAGTTTGAAGTAGAAGAGGTGAAATATTTGAAAAGTCTTGTTCCTGATTGTACAAGTTTAACAAGCAGTTATGTGCCGCAACTCATATAATTTAGCACAGTGCATGACCTACCTCCTTACCGAATGTTTTTCTCCAATCCACAAGATACCTCAGTACTCAAGTTAAGCAAACCTGAGAGCCAGCCTCCCTCATCAGTACCCCTTTGGTCAACAGGTAAAATTCTATACAGTACTGCTATCTTATCAAACATTGCTTAAGTTGTGGCTGTGGGGATATTCATATGGAGTCTGTATGTAGTTGCTTTTGGAGTTCAGTATATGCTGGCTAACCTTTTAAGCTAAAGAGGATCATGTGTTTGAAGAGTTAAATGAACAGCAGTTTATGTTTTGACTGGTTACCAACATGGAATATGTATAGTTGCTGTCTTAGGTGGGATATTTTCAGCAAACATCTTTGCATATTTATATGTGAATATGCACTGTGAAACCCTAGTGCAGTTTTGTCTGGCTCTGTTGTATAATGAAACTGTGGCTTTACTGATGCAGCATACCCCCATTATCTTATCTGGTAATCCATAATTTATTATAACTGTGAAAAGTTAAAACCATCTCCCTGTTTTTGATACAATGCTCTTGCTATAGTATTGGAGGTGGCAGTGAATAGCCCACCATGTGCGCTGACACACACTCAAGCTGACTGTCACCTGTTAGAGCCAAGATGGCAGCCAGTGTTTACATGCATGGAAACCTGTTGTGATAATGCACAAGCCCTGTAGCTCCTGCTGCTCCGTCCCTAGCTTGTGATTTCTCTTTTTTTCACCTGTTCCGCATCTCTTGTATTTATCGCGTTGCATAGTTCTCTTACTCCCCTGCTGAACATTGCAGACCCCCTGCAGTCATGTGTGTGCAGTGACAGTGATTGAAAAACATTGTTGTGTATGGTATAAAATGATTTTTTTTTTTTTTTTTAAGTAGCCAAAAATCTGTGAATGTCTGGGCAAGATGCTGCCCCTTGGTGACAGGAAGGTGAAGCACCCAAGAAAAAGCTTCTTCCTTGAAGTATTTTGAGGTGGCATCAAGTTTGCCAGGGAGCTAGTATAGATAGCACCACAGACACACTGCAGATATCAATCAGCTGTCTCTGCCATCATCAAGTGGTCTGCATATATGTAGGCTGCATAGCAACAGGTGTTCCTTCTCAGTGCTAAGAGGATCATGAAAGGTAGGGATCCAGTGATGGAGATGAAGTGGCTCCTAATGATGTGGTTGCAGGATCAGAATAAAAGGGGTGTGCCTCAGGACTGTAGCCTGATCTGCACCAAGGCTCTTTCGCTTTAGTCCGACAAAAAGAAAAAGTTGAGGGTGCATCCCAAAGAGGTGTTCAGGGTGAGTTCAGGGTGATTCAACTGTTACAAAGGTCGTGCTGGTCTCCAGCATGTGTTGCTCACTGGCAAGGCTGTCAGCACTGGCCATGCTGCCACAGTGGTGTTCCCTGAGGAGCTCATGGCATGCACTGAGAAGGACAGGTATAGCCCAAAACAAGTTATCATTTTCATTGAAAAGGGGCTGAACTGGAAGTGGATGTTGAAGGCATTCCTGGTGGTGGAGGAGAGGAAGGCACCAGGTTTTAAGGCTGCAAAAGACTGCATGATTCTCCTGTTGAGGGGCAGTACCAAGGACATGTTAAAGCTGATACTGCGCTTATTGTACCTCACAGAAATTCCCCATGCCCTGGCAGGTTCCATTAAGGAAAACCTAGTTCAGTGCCAGGGACTGGCTTATCTCAGCATTATGCCAGGCCAGTGCAGCCCAGCTACTTGTCCCCCACTCTCCACATCTGCACCAAAGAAAACATCGCCAGCCGCTTCCTGCTCAACATTGACAGTACACTGAGCCACCGTGCCCCTGTGGATGACTGGGTAGAGAACATCAAAGCCACCTTTCTTCTCTCCAGTTCTACTGCCCTACTACAGCCAGTGGACCAGGAAGTCATCACTAAATTTAAAGCTCTGTACCTTTAGCACACATACAGCAGATGCTGGATGCGAGCAATTCCCTTGAGCATGACAGCATGAAGCAGTATTGGTGGGGCTATAATATCTGCCAAGCCATTAACATCATAACTGCTGCATGGAATGAGGTATCAGCTTAAGCAGTGAATGACATGTGGCACAAGTTGTGGCCAGAGTGTGCCATTCCCTCACTGGGTTCCCAGTGAGTGAGGAGGAGGAGGAGCATGTCATTGAGAGGGTGCAGTGGAACATCTTGGACATGTCCAGTGAGCAGGATGTGCATGACCAAGATGTCCAGGACATGCTGGAGAGCCACAGGGGGGAATTTTTGTATAAAAAAAACTACGAACATGAAGGAGGAGTGTGCACATGTTCAGGACGAGGATGAGGAAGAGCTTGTGCTGATGCAGGATGCAGCATTGCTGCAGAAGATCCTCAGCAGGGCTGAACAACTGATAAACCATATTTGGTAGAGGGACTTAAAACCCAGCCCACAATGACTTGTTTGCACAAGGCTGTCCCTTGCTACAGGGAGCTCGTGATGGAGAAGAGGAGGGCTGCCAGACAGCCCAGCATTGCCACCTTTAAAACAAAGCCCTCAACAAACAGTGAGGAAAAGCTGTGGCTCTCCACCCCTCTATCGTATGTCTGTCCACCTCCGACAATGCTCACTCAAGACTCGCCCGACTCAACTCCCTCTGCCTCTTCACTTTGCTCTCCCATGCCTGATGTGAGTGTTTCTGAGGATGACAAGTGAGTGCCCAGAGACACCACCTGTCCCCTAGCCTTGGGAGGGCCCCATTATAAAAACATGACCAGGACCAAGCATCACTTAAAGTTAGGTACACTTGTTTTTGGACTTCAATGTCTTACTTTTAATACACCCATCTTATTACTCTTTCTATCATACCTGCAGGTGGTACCGTGAAGGAAGGCAGTCAGATAAGGTATTAAAGGAGGTCTAAGAACCAGTCTAGTGTATAGGATTTTTTTTTTCCCTTTGGGCTTGATCTTAATCCCATTGAATCTGTTATAATTGTCCTGATATCCGATAAATCTTGAAGTGATCTACTTTCCATAATGTAACCCCATTGGGTAACAGGGGTGCACTGTACTGCACATATTATGGTTATACTTCTTTGTATAGTTTTGGGCATAAATATTGCTCACCAGAACTCTGTTACACCATACAAATTTTTGTTTTATCAATATTACTTCTCAAGGACTGTGGCAAATTTCCCTCTGCCACTTAAATATGGTAGCTAGTGAGAGGATCATCTTATCATAGTCTGATTGATGAAGAGTGCTGCTGAAGTTTCACTGTGCTTGATAGGTAGTGGAAGTTTCTTGAGTTTTGTAATATTGTATCTGTTGTACAAAGGAAAAGGGGAAAAAGAAGTGTGTGGTAATCATAGGGGCATTTCTCCTCTTAGTATAATAGGAAAAGTGTATGGTAGGATACTTATTGACAGAGTTAGAGAAAGAACAGAGGAATTAGTTGGAGAAGAACAGGGAGGCTTTAGGAAGGGAAGAGGTTGTGTAGATCAGATATTCATTCTTAGATCTTTAGTGGAAAAGTTTCTAGAGAAGGGAAAGAAGTTGTATGCGGCTTTCATGGATTTGGAGAAAGCATATGCCAGGGTGGATAGACAAGGATTGTGGAAAGTATTAAGAATATATGGAGTAGATGGGACGTTGTTGAATGCTGTGAAGAGTATGTATGATGGTGCTGAGGCTGCAGTGCGTGTGAATGGTGAACTAAGTGAACTTTTCTCTTTGAAGGTTGGGTTGAAACAGGGATGTGTCATGTCTCCATGGTTGTTCAATCTGTACATGGATGGAGTAATAAAAGAGGTACACGGTAGGGTAGTGGATGTTGGAGTGGCCCTGGTGAGAGAGGATAGTGTTTGGAAACTCCCTGTACTGTTGTTTGCAGATGATACTGTGTTGTTGAGTGAAGACGAAGGGGAGCTGCAAGGCTTGGTGGATGAGTTTGGGAGAGTGTGTAAGAGGCGGAATCTAGGGATGAATGTAGGGAAGAGTAAAGTGATGGTCTTTGAGAGAGGTGAAGTCAGTGAATGTACAGCGAGGTTGGATGGTGAGGAATTGGAAAATGCGAGTACGTTTAAATACTTGGGTAGTGTGATGAGTAAGGATGGAGGTTTGGAGGGTGGTTGCTGGTTCCTTGAAAGCAGTGATAAGAAACAGGGAAGTGAGCATGGAAGTGAAAAAGTTACTACATGACAGTATTGTGATATGGGCTCTAAGGTATGTAAGTGAAGCTTGGACGTTGTTGGAAGGACACAAGTCAAGAGTGAGAGCAGTGGAAATGAGTATTTAAGAGGAGCCTGTGGAGTCACATGGAGAGACAGGCTGACGAATGAGGATATTAAGGAGCATTGTGGTGTGGATGTGGATGTGATAGGAAGCGTTATGAGGAACACACTGAGGTGGTTTGGCCATGTGGAGAGGATGGAGGGTGAAAGACTGATGAAGAGAGTGTATGTGAGTGAGGTGGAGGGGGGAAGAGGGAGGGGAAGGCCGAGGATGAGACGGAGGGATGGGGTGGAGAGGTATATGAGAGAGGGGGGTGTGAGTTGGGAGCAGGGCAGTGAAATGGCAGGGGACAGGGCGACGTGGAGGCGATTTGTTTGTGGCCACCCCAAACGGGATTGAGGTGTCTGGCAGTAGATAGATAGATAGATAGTATCTGTTGTTGTTGTTCGTCAACCCGTCTGTGGCAAAGCAAACTAATCAACCACAGACGTGAAACTGGCCCTGCAGGGCTGTTCCGTGGAATGAACTGATGCTCTCTTGCAGTTGACAGCATCCCACCACAATGAGGTGCAGGGAAAAGTGTGAAGGTTTGGTTCCTGGGTGGATGCTGCATGTGCATCTCTCCACCCAGTCAAGAGAGGCAGAGACACTGTAGCAGGCTCCACATCAACCCATGATCAGGTCATATGGACCACCCAGCAATTATAAATGCATTCCTGGGTTACAGAAAACATTGGACTTCTCACTCAGTGTTGAGCTGCCTGAAGTGGAAAGAAGAGTAATAAAAAGTGACAGGAAGGAAGGGAGAACTAGAAGTGTGTGGACACAGAAGCAGAATGATAAATGTGAAGGAAGGAGTAAGCAGCACTACATTGTGAGTGAATGATGGTATCTGTAATGCTGCAATATTGTATCTTGAGGAGGCTATACCTAGCAGGTGGTTTTAGAGCCAAGACTTTGATTGAAGACATCATAACACACCTGCCTGCAATGTACAGTCAGGGACTAAGGGTCACCTACTGTTCCATTGTGTTTGTTTCACACCTAGGGCATATCTGCCATTTTTCTCCCAGATGCATCGTGTCAGGGGGAATCATCTGTGGACATGGAAACTTACAAAGCCTCACTCATCCTGGGGACATTAGCCAGTAGAGGGAAGTGAAAAGTAGAAGAGGTTATATATGTTTTGAACTTTTGTCCCTAACTTTGTCAGTTTGCCCAACTTTTGTGACATCTTGTGCCTGTAGCCGTGAATTAATTTGTCCTCTCTCTTTTCCTGTGCATGCCCATGTGGTTTCTTATACAGTATTTTGTCTCTTTTCTTTTCATGTGTGTGCCCATGTGGTTTCTTGTGTTATTGTTACTCAGCAAGTTGCACTGGATCTCACTGTTTCCATTTTTTTTTTTTTTTTATAACTGAGTTTTTTATGGTGAGTTTAAAATGTTACTCAGTGGTTCGGCTGTTGTACACTCATGCATCAAAGTTTCTGTACCCCCTCGGTGGAAGTCAGAGTTATAGAGAGGGCAGGCGAATGGACAACAGTGAGTGGTAGTTTGGTACTTAGCTATGAGGCGAATGGTGAAAAACCTGATGAACTTGGATTCAAAACGTTTCCTTGCTGTTCACCTGCAAAACATTATGCATTCGTAACATACAAAGCATATAACATAGACTACTATGTTATCATGGAGTCCTGTGAAACATGGTCCAGACGCGACTCATCGGTTTCAGATCCTCATCATACAAATGAAGCACTGAGCCAGTTTCAATACAATATGCATCATGGAGGCTAACACTGGACAAGGTGAGGTTTATATTGTTTTTTGTTGGTATGCTGACTGATCATGCTTCATTTATAAAATATAGCCCAATACTGGTATAGTCAGTCCAGTTGAAAATTATGTATTGTGTTGCCATAAACTGTCATGATGCATTGTTGTTCATAATGTCTAATTATTATAATCATAATATTAACATGGCATTAACAACTGGGAAAAAATAATGTTATGTTAATGTCTTGTTAACATTATAATTATAATAATTAGACTTTTAGAACAACAGTGCATCATGACAGTTAATGGCAACACATTACATAATTTTCAACTAGATTGACTATACTGTACCAGTACTGGGTTCTGCTTTATGAATGAGGTAGGATCAGTCAGCATACCAACAAAAAAACAATGTAAATTTCACCTTGTCCAGTGTTAGCCTCTGTGATGCAGACTGTAGTGAAAATGGCTTGGTGCTTCACATGTGTGATGAGGGTCTGAAACAGATGGGTCGTGTCTGGACCACGTTCCACAGGACTCCATGATTACACAGTAGTCTGTGTTATAATATATGCTGTGTATGTTACGAATGCATTGAGTTTTGGTGATGAATAGCAAGGAAATGTTTTGAATCCAAGTTCATTAGGTTTCTCGCCATCCGCCTCTTAGCTCGGTACCAAACTACCATTCACGGTTGTCCGTTCGCCTGCCTTCTATCTAACCCTGACTTCCACTTCCTTCCATGGAGGGGGGTACAGAAACTTTCGTGCATGGGTGTACACATGTGGCAGCTGATCATCACAGTTGTCAAACTGGTGCTGGTCTTGGTTAGAAGTTATAGTTTCTTGCTGTATAGTTGTCTGACAGTGGGCTTGGTTGATGCTCTGCTGCTGTAGATGCTTATGTAGCCTTTTTGTGGTGCAGGCTCCTGTTTACCTCATGCTTTGCTCTTTGTCCTTTGTTCTCATGGCCTTCTGTTGTTTCTGTAATGGGTTTCTACCATGGAAAGATAAGAATCATCCGCACCTCCTAAAGTTAAATAATTATACTTGATCCACTTCAGCATATTGTAATATTGCCATCTCTTCATCTTGAATGCTGAACTGTAACAAGTGATGAACCCTGGAATATGATGCTAATCACACATATTCGCTGTGATATAGTAAATATATTGTGTATAGTATTAATGATAAGAAATAATATCTTGAACAATTGGAACAGTGCTTTGGTAACATTTTTCAGAAGGGATGTTGTGATATGTAGCCTCATACTGAGCACAGTACTTGTAGAGTTTTCCATCAATAGTTGGCCCTCTTCTCCTGATACTTGCATAATTTCTATTCCTTATTCCATTCACCCCAAGGACATCTTTTGTGGTTTTTTCTTGTTGCCACCTGAAGATTAATGAAGGTTGTTTATATATATATATATATATATATATATATATATATATATATATATATATATATATATATATATATATATATATATATATATATATATATATTTATATATATATTTATATAATCCATACATCAATTACTGGCATCCTCCACTCATAAAAAATCAGTAACAGTTAGACTTGAACAGCTATAGGTTGAAGTTGAGGGGGAAACAACTCTGGGGAAGCAAGTTCCAGAGATGCAGTTCGGGGAGTAAAAGAATTCTGATAGGCAGAAGTTCTGCAATATGCCTGTGTGACATTCCAGTCATGAGTGCTACTAGATGCCTGTGTAGCACGAGGGAAGGCATGGAGAGGTTGCACAATGGACAACTTCGTCTGAGCATTTGCCATAAAATAATGCAAGGGAGGCAACATTCCTTCTTACTTGTAGGGGAGGTACTTTATTTGCAATAGCAGGGTTATTAGTAATTCCAGCAGCTTTGTTCTGAATTTTGTCTAGTTGTTTTAGTACAACCTCTCCACATCCATTCCACAAGGGTGACCTCTCCAATTAAGAAATCCTCTTCTAATCTCAGTTAAGTGAGTTAGCAAGCAATAGATTACAAGGTGATGGTTAACAATATGAGCATCTGTGCAACAAGTAGGGATTCCTGCTGCAACAACAAGACAAGTTTATACAGTGAGTGGACGTTGTTGTGGGTCTTTACTGATTTGTCATTCATTGCTGGCCTCCACCATGATTTTAAGTTTGGGGTGTCTTTCCATAGGCACACCAAACTTTTTTTTTCTTTTTGTGTATCTGACTTAGGACATAAATTAGACGTTGGGTCTGGTTAGTACTTGGATGGGTGACCGCCTGGGAACACCAGATGCTGTTGGCATCCCTACGTCAAGTGGGGTTGGTGGAGGATTAGTGCCCCTCCCTGTAAAACAATTAACTCTAAGCCCTTGGCCACCCTGTCTGGGATACATGGCGTCTGGCAATGAATGAATGAATGAATGAATGTTCCCTAATGCCGCACACTTTTTAATGCTAATACCCTTTGTCTGTATTGAATACATATTAGGGCCATCATATTCAAGAGTGGTGTGGTGACATCTGGAAGGGTCTTTAGGAAAATTAGTAAATTATGATAGAATGATTTTCAAGTCATCAGACTTTTTCTGTGCCCAGCCTGGGATCAAACACGTTGTTTTGGACAGCAGATGTTGTACTTCCCTAACCACACAATGATCATTTCTTCCTTTGTTGCAGTTACAGGGCTGTAGAACAAACACCAAAGGTATTTGCGTTATGTCCTTTTCCTCCCCTCTGATGAATGTATGGGCAGACAAACTGACAAAATGGCTTCTTAACATTATTGAAGATTGCATCCATGTATAGAAAGTCATTACTATATGTTACCTGTTTAGGCATCTTTAACTATAGCCTGTTTGATCTATGCTGAGAAGAGATGAGCTTTAAGCTTTTGAAAGTTGGCAGCTGGATTGGTTGTCTGGGTGCATTCATTATTAACAATGCATTTTAAAATATTTTTATCATCAGGGTCACAATAACCGTTTGACAATGATCTCGCCCAAATAAAATATTATGCAGTAAAAGCTTGATTAGCTGGCATCCGATGCATCGGCGCATCCGTATAACTGGAACGCAAATTCGATCTGGCATGAGGTCAAAAATATTCCGGATACCGGTCATTCCCCTATAAATCTTGATTAGTTCTGTACAGTACAGGATTAAGTAGTGTACGCAGCTAAGTTTTCAAAATTATTTTGGCCTGTAACACATGCTAAATTTTTCTTTAACCCTTTAACTGCTCTATACAGCCTGGGCTGTTCCGAGTGTGACTGCTCAGTACAGCCCTGGCCACGCTGGTGCATTTCGAAAATAGGGCCACGATGACCAAAGCCAATGCATGCAAGCATGTTGGAGCCTTCCAAACTGAAACCGAAACCGAAAACCATACATTCCAACAGGGTATCAGACACTTTGATGTTCTTCCACGGCTTTACCAAGGTAAATATTAAGCCAATATTTTGTTACTATATACTTTGGCATGTATTCTCTCAGTTCCTAAGACAAAATTTGGCCTTTGGGAAATTTCAGTTTTACCCCTATGTCTGAGCACCAGACACCTTAAAAAATCAGCCATGAGCAGTTAGTGGGATAAATAATTTTTGGTAATGTGTGCTGGTTTGTGTTCAGTCCTGTACAATTTCTCTTGCTGTCTTTTTGTGTGTATTGTAGTGTACAGTACACTCACGATCACTAATTTCTGCACAGGGGTGCCCCCTTCGTGCCCCCATATACCTAGGGAAGACGGGAGGGGGGGACGAAATGAGCTCCACCTGCTTCTACCCCAGCTCCCAGCCCTCCCCCATACCCCAACCCCTCCCAGCCCCCCACTTGTCATTCTTAACTGGCAGTTACATCTCAAGCTAACCTCATACTTTCCACTCATAGTCACGTTACTAATACACAAATATAAAACACTAGGGTATGTAAAAAGTATATAATGTGACTATGAACATGCTGCAGCAAAAAATTAATGCATTATAACATTGACAATAAAACCAAAACATAAACAACAGCCATCCCAGGCCTCATGCGTTGGGTGTTTGCATGCATCCGTGTCTGTGCCTGTGTGTTTGGGTTGGTTTATATCTATGTTTTTCATTGTGTGTGTGTGTGTGTGTGTGTGTGTGTGTGTGTGTGTGTGTGTGTGTGTGTGTGTGTGTGTTCTTACCCTTACCTATTTGTTCTTACCCAATTGTATCTTTACAGGAATGAGGCAGGCTCATACTGTCCCATGTCTTAAACCATATTTATCGTACATATCCTTAAGTTTGTGAATTGTTTTGGCACACACTATTTCATTCGGTAGTGCATTCCACTGATCAATTGCTCTGTTTGGGAAACTGAATTTCCTCACTTCTTTATCACCTTTCTTCTTATGCAGTTTTGTGCAGTGTCCTCTTGCTGATGCTTCTCCAT
Organism: Coenobita brevimanus; assembly: GCF_032717465.1. Classification (NCBI taxonomy): domain Eukaryota; kingdom Metazoa; phylum Arthropoda; class Malacostraca; order Decapoda; family Coenobitidae; genus Coenobita; species Coenobita brevimanus. Next base: position 22,867,492 of record NC_136978.1, read on the forward strand.
ATGTTAAGTAATCATTTATGTCTATTTTCTCCTTCCCTGATATGCATTTATATAGCATTATCATGTCACCTCTTTTCCTTCTCTCCTGTAGTGTTGGTAGATTCAGTTTATTTAGTCTTTCTTCGTAGCTTAGATCCCTTAAGATTGGTATCCATCTTGTAGCGGCCCTTTGAACTTTTTCAATCTTGTCGATGTGTTTTTTGAGATGAGGACTCCAGACTACTAATGCATACTCCAGGGTTGGTCTGATGAATGATGTTATTATCTTTCTTAGCATATCTTCATTTATGTATGTGAATGCTGTTCTCATATTTGCAAGCAGTGTATACATGTTCCGTACCTTCTCACTGATGTGGTCAGCCGGAGATAGTCTGTTATTGATAATCACACCTAGGTCCTTCTCTCTCTGTGATGTGTGTAGGGTTTTATTTCCTAACGTATAATCCCATTCAGGTCTTTTTCCACTTTTACCAAACTTGATTACATGACACTTGTCCACATTGAGTTCCATTTCCCATGTATTACTCCATTCATGAAGTTTATTTAATTCTTCTTGTAGCTCTTTACAAGAATCTGTGTTAGTAATTCTCCTTTGTATTTTTGCATCATCTGCAAACATATTTAGATAGCTTTCATTTCCAGTGTTACTGTCTATATCATTTATATACACTAAAAACATAATTGGTGCCAGCACTGAGCCCTGTGGTACTCCACTAGTCACTTCTTTCCATGATGAGTAGTATCCCCTTAGTACTATTCTCATTTCTCTTTGTATGAGAAAATCTTCTATCTATCTATTGCCATACGCCTCAATCCCGTTTGGGGTGGCCACAAACAAATCGCCTCCAAGTCGCCCTGTCCCCCGCCATTTCACTGCCCTGCTCCCAACTCACACCCCCCTCTCTCATATACCTCTCCATCCCATCCCTCCATCTCATCCTCGGCCTCTCCCTCCCTCTTCCCCCCTCCACCTCACTCACATACACTCTCTTCGTCAGTCTTTCACCCTCCATCCTCTCCACATGGCCAAACCATCTCAGTGTGTTCCTCATAACGCTTCCTATCACATCCACATCAACTCCACAACGCTCCTTTATATCCTCATTCGTCAGCCTGTCTCTCCATGTGACTCCACATGCTTCTCTTAAATAACTCATTTCCACTGCTCTCACTCTTGACTTGTGTCCTTCCAACAACGTCCAAGCTTCACTCCCATTCGTTAGAGTTGGTATCACAATACTGTCATGTAGTAACTTTTTCACTTCCATGCTCACTTCCCTGTTTCTTATCACTGCTTTCAAGGAACCAGCAACCTTTCTTCCCTGCTGTGCCCTTTCAAGCACTTCACCCTCCAAACCTCCATCCTTACTCATCACACTACCCAAGTACTTAAACGTACTCACATTTTCCAATTCCTCACCATCCAACCTCGCTGTCCATTCACTGACTTCACCTCTCTCAAAGACCATCACTTTACTCTTCCCTACATTCACCTTTAGATTCCGTTTCTTACACACTCTCTCAAACTCATCCACCAAGCCTTGCAGCTCCCCTTCTTCTTCACTCAACAACACAGTATCATCTGCAAACAACAGTACAGGGAGTTTCCAAACACTATCCTCTCTCACCAGGGCCACTCCAATATCCACTACCCTACCTTGTACCTGTTTTATTACCCCATCCATGTACAGATTGAACAACCATGGAGACATGACACATCCCTGTTTCAAACCAAACTTTCAAAGAGAAATATTCACTTAGTTCACCATCCACACGCACTGCAGCCTTCACACCATTGTACATACTCTTCACAGCATTCAACAACTTCCCATCTACTCCATATATTCTTAACACTTTCCTCAATCCTTGTCTATCCACCCTGTCATATGCTTTCTCCAAATCCATGAAAGCCGCATACAACTTCCTTCCCTACTCTAGAAACTTTTCCACTAAAGATCTAAGAATGAATATCTGATCTACACAACCTCTTCCCTTCCTAAAGCCTCCCTGTTCTTCTCCAACTAATTTCTCTGTTCTTTCTCTAACTCTGTCAATAAGTATCCTACCATACACTTTTCCTATTATACTAAGAAGACAGATGCCCCTATGATTACCACATACTTCTTTTTCCCCTTTTCCTTTGTACAAGGGAATAATTATACCTGACTTCCAATCCTCCGGGACTCTACCTTCATCCCAGGCCAATCTGCACATCTTCCACATCCATTCTACTACTATCTCTCCCCCATGCTTCAGCATCTCACCACACACTCCATCTATTCCTGGGGCTTTCCCCGATTTAACTTTCTTCATTGCTTCCACAACTTCTATCCTACTGATTTCTTCCTGTCTTCTCACCTCCCTCCTTCTCCCAGCCATTCCCCAGCCACTTATACTCGCATTGCTTGCATCCTCTACGTTCAACAATTCCTTAAAGTGTTCTCTCCGTCTGCTCACTTTTTCTCCCTTCTCCACTAGTAATCTACCATTTTTATCTTTCACTCCCCTGCTAACTTCACTTCCACCCTGTCTTACTCTTTTCACCTCTCTCCAGAACATTTTCTTACAGTCCTCCCACTTTACACTCAAATTCCTTCCAATTTCCTCATCCACTCTCTTCTTACTCTCTCTTACTAATCTTTTCACCTCTCTCTTTCTTTCTACATATAACTCTCTCTTCCGCCTCTCAACTTCTTCCACGCCCCTATTTCTCATCCATTCATTGTATGCTTTCTTCTTTTGTGCCACAGCCTGTTTCACCTCTTCAGTCCACCATGCTGTTCCTTGCACCCCCCTCCGTCTTCTCTTCCTTCCACACACCACATCACATGCTGCACATATTTCTTCTGTAAATATGCCACACACACACCTTCCACGTCTCCCATTTGCTCCAATTCATATTTGCCCAATCGTTCCTCCACTTCTCTCTAATACTCTGCCTTTTTCTCATCCTCTTGTAACCTTTCCACTCTCCTTGCAACTACTCCTTCCTCTCGTCTTTCCCTTCTTCTTTTCCTCCATCTTACTTGAAATCTAATTCTGGCCACCACCAAGTAGTGGTCAGAAAGTCCACTTCCCCAACCTCTATACACTCTTGCATCCTTTACACATCTTCGCATCCTTTCATCCACACACACATAATCAATCATTGCCTCCCATTCATTCAGTTCACCACCCACCCTTCTCATCACTCGCCATGTATACCTGTGGATCATTTTATGCCTGAAGAGGGTATTGGCTGTCACCGACCCCCTCCCAGCACAAATGTCCACTAATGCACTCCCATTCTCATTTATCTCAGCAGGCACACCCCACTCACCAACTATTCCATCCACCTTCACATTCCCAACTTTACCATTCATATCACCAATCAAAAACACTCTCTCATTTCTTCCAAACTTTTCCATGCACATTTCAACATTTGTCCAGAACTCTTCTTTCACTCTTCTAGCACGATCTTGTGTTGGTGCATACACACACACAATCGCCCACATTTGTATTCCAACTTTCAACTTTACCCACACAATCCTTGACCCAAGTGATCCATACTGTCTTATGCTCCTCTTCCATCTTTTACTCACAACTATACATACTCCTTCCTTTGCCCTCTCATTCTCACCTACTCCTGCACATATACCCCATCCATACTCCCATTCTCTCACACTTTCTCCTCTCCATTTTGTTTCAGTTATTCCACATACATCCACTTTCGCACCCTCAAGCACCTGGACAATCTCTCTCTCTTTCACCTCATCATTCGCTCCCCTTACATTCCAAGTTCCAATTACCATATCCTTTGTCCGGTCCTTGGTCGTCATCGTTTGGTCAGTCCTTGTCCGAGGCTTATTGTTTTTTTTTTTTAGTTAGTTGTTTTCCGGGGAGGGGCACTAACCCTCCACCAACCCTTTTAGTCGCCTTTTACAACAAGCAGGGATACTGGGGGAGTATTCTTGAAAAACCTCCCTACCCCTATCCAACAAAACAGTTTGCCTCGAATTCCTCCTTGATGGTACAATTTCCATAAAAGTCTTTGGTGTGGTACTGTGTCAAATGCTTTCTTGAAATCTAAATAGATACTGTCCACCCATCCTTCTCCTTCCTGTATTGTGTCTGTTACTCTGTCATAGTAGCTCAACAGATTAGTAACACATGATTTTCCTTTTCTGAAACCAAACTGTCTTTCTGTTATCATATTGTGTTCTTCTAGATGATTTACCCAAGCTTTTCCTATAAGCTTTTCTAATACCTTGCTTACAACACTGGTCAGTGATACTGGTCAGTAGTTGAGTGGATTTTGTCTATTCCCTTTCTTGAATAAGGGGACACTATTTGCTTTCTTCCAAATATCAGGTAGTTTACCTTGACTCAAGGATTTCTTGAAAATTAAAAATAATGGTTTACTTACCGTATTTCGCGGCATATAAGACGCACTTTTTTGTCTCAAAGTTACCTTAAAATATCCCCATGCGTCCTGCACGTTAGACTAAGGCAGGTTAGTTAGGCTTCACTGAGAAGAAACTCTTATAAAGATGATCATCTCAATGCTTAGCAACCACAGGTGTTTTCTACAGTATGCAGACTTGATTTTATTTTTAAAAATAATATACACTAGTGTGTATAGGCAGCAGATTTAAGAAACACGCGAGATCAGAAACACATAAAACTTTTGCGGGTTTGTTTACAGCTCAACTGGCTAACATCGTGAAGATATTTAGCGGTTTAGCAATTTAACAGTTTAGCATCCGCACTATTCCAGCAAGCTAACGTACATGATCACTGGTGAACCGTCTGCTAACCTTCTGAAAGGCAATCATGACCACTTTGCTTGCCATCCATTCACTAACTAGCAAAGCAATCATACTGGAGATGCTGGCTAGTGAAACTGCCAAGTCATCAAAACAGACTTTCGTCACGTATGGAAATACAGTAACCCTAATTAGGTCAGTTACTTTTGTGACATTTTGTGAGTGTATATATGCAGCAGATATTAAAACACGGAAGTTCAAAAACACAAAGCATCCACGGTTTGTTTTCAGCTCAACTGGCCAATACCGTCAAGAGGTTTAGCGGTTTAGCAACTTAGCAGTTTAGTGTCTAGCGTACACCCTACTCTAGCAAGCTAACGTGCTCACTGGTGAACTGTCTGCTAACCTTCTGAAAGGCAATCATGACCACTTTGCTTGCCATCCATTCACTAACTAGCAAAGCAATCATACTGGAGAGATGCTGGCTAGTGAAACTGCCAAGTCATCAAAACAGACTTTCGTCACATATGGAAATTCAGTAACCCTAATTAGGTCAGTTACTTTTGTGACATTTTGTGAGTGTATATATGCAGCAGATATTAAAACATGCAAGTTCAAGAACACTAAGCATTCGCGGGATTGTTTTCAGCTCAACTGGCCAATACCGTCAAGGGGTTTAGCGGTTTAGCAACTTAGCAGTTTAGTGTCTAGCGTACACCCTACTCTAGCAAGCTAACGAAGTTACAGCTTCACTTTTTCAGCCAAGTGAAGTACTTTAGCAATGTCTATGCAACTCAGGGCACACCCAATTACAGTATTTTGTTATGAAAATAGGATAAAATTCACTGAGTAGCATAACTGATGCAATATCTGAATAGCAGTGCCTGACGGGCATTCGTATCAGCGTCCGCCATTTCTGTTGTATTCTTAGCAGACGAAGCAATCAGAATGATCGACAACGTTCACTCTCTGCATCTCTGCTGCCTAAGCAAAGCTCTCATGATCGGCAATGGGGATCATTTAGGCCGTAACGTCCAAATTTGTTAGGTTAGGTTAGGTTAGGTTAGGTTAGGTTAGGTTGTAAAATCTTTTGCCATTTTGGACGTTACGGCCGAAACGACCAGAATCCTAAGGTGTAGGTGAGAGTTTGGTGTAGGTGTAGTTAAGGAAGTAGAAATGGGAAGAGTCAGGCTAGGGAACTGATAATCCGCTTATTATAATCCCTTCAGCCCAGCAATGTATTTTATAGGGTAGTTTATTCATGCTCGCCATATGATTTTATTCAGTTCAGGAAACATGTACTGAGGAGGTTAATGTGGGCTGTATCAAATGCCCCAAGTCTGAATATCGCCTGTGCTCAGTTAAAACGATTGCCAAGTTAAAATCGTATGGTGTGGTATAAGCAATTCAATGGATGGTACTGAGGACCATTTACTGTATGAAAGTGACAGTGAAACAGTGATGATGACTGAGGTGATGACTTTCAGTGATGCTTCAGGACTCGGGGGAAGTAGTGATGAATTCTCAGGATTTGAAGGCAGTGAAATTTTCACCATGTCAGTAATATGAAGTGAATATAGGTTTTAGGTGATCATGACAGATGCAACCATGGAAAATTTAGGATCAATGGTGCTGTACACCTTTAGTCTTGCACTGACGATGTTTGGATGAATAAATTGTTTGAGATGTTTCATGTCCTTAAGTGATGATATTTATATTGAACAACCAAATACATTTTGATGTTTTTGGCATATAATAAAGCCACTGGGTACTCCAAAACGGACTGATGTAAATGTTTCAGAGGTGAGCGAATGTTGCATGTGGTGTGTACATGTATGCGTGTGTGTGTGTGTGTACCATAGCGACTAGGAGGCAGCAGTGTTAAGACCAAAAATGGATGTTTTCACAGTACTCGAATGTTTTGAGATGGATATCTGTTTTTAGCAAATTCTGGTAAGAGAAATATGCATTTTTAATTGTTGATGCTGCAAGGAAAACAGCTGACAGTAAGGGAGTGATACTGGGAGAAGAGGGTTGAGCCAGTTGTCTAGCGCTTGGGATGCAGCAGTGTTGCTAAGAGATAGTTTCACCATTCTCGACATGTTTTGAGATGAATGTCTGTTTTTAGTAAATTGTGATCAGTGAAGAACGTATTTTTAACTGTTGATGCTGCAAAGGGAAACATCGCTGACAGTGAGGAAGTGATACTGAGAGGAAGGGGTAGAGACTGCTGTCTAGCGACTGGGAGGCAACAGTGTTACTAAGGTGTAACAATGGATGTTTTCACCATAGTATGTTTTGAAATGAATGTTTATAGTAAATTATGATCAGTGAAGCATACATTTTTAATTGTTGATGCTGCAAGGCAAACATAGCTGACAGTGAAGGAGTGATACTGAGAGAAGAGAGTAAAAACAGCTGTCTATCCTGTTCCCAAGCAGCCTTGCTATATTGAACTTTGGTTGTAAAACATTGTAATTTGTGTATTTACAAGTGCTACCTTTTTATATTATTTGTGGAGGTAATTACAGGTTAGTTAGAGTGCATGATTAATGATGGTAGTCGTCTGATATTGTGCTTGAGTAAAGGCAATGTGAGGAAATTCCGTAACAGGTGTGGAATATGACGGGGTTCTTTTAGGATAAATGAACTGATGTGAACATTCATTGTATTTTATGTTTTCGTCAGTGAATGAAAGAACAGAGTTTATTGACTTCATTTGTGGTTTTAAATTCATAAAATATTAAAAACAGTGTTTATATCAGTTTACTGATACATATTTATCAACAAAGTTGAGATGGCCTCGTGGTTTGAAGTCACGTTTTGTTAAGACGGGGTTTTGTTTTCTCTTTTCCTGTATCATTCTTTGTACATAAAAGAAGAAACTAAAGGATGATGAGCAGTACTGAATAGATTCTGAAAGGTGAGTGTTGTATCTAAGTGATAGTGGCTCATATCAGTCACGTTTTGTCATGAAGGGGCATTGTTTTCTTTTCCTGTACCATTCTTTGTATATAAAAAAAGAAACCAAAGGCTGATGATCAGTAATGAATAGATTCTGAGAGGTGAGTGTGTATCTGTGTGGTAATGGCTCTTATCAAGAAACCTTACTGCAGTCTTGGTTGGGGCAAACTTTTTTTTCACAGAACTGCCCTGCCAGAATTAGGGTGCGTCTTTCACAATGCTGCGTCTTACATGCCGCGAAATACGGTAACTCCTTTGCACATTCTCGTAGCATCCAACATGAAATTTCATCAGGACCATTTTGCTTTTCCTCTGTCTAAATTACTTAACTCCTCCTGTATTACTTTGTGTGTGTGTGTGTGTGTGTGTGTGTGTGTGTTTGCAAAGCAGTGCACCCAACACAGGAGGCCTGAGGTGGCTGTTGTTAACGTTTTTGTTTTACTGTCAACGTCATAATGCATTAATTTCTTGCAGCAACATGTTGACCGTTATATTCTTTTAACATATCCTAATGTTCTTTGTTTGTATTAGTGGTGGGACCAAGAGTCTTAAGCATGAAATTAGCTTGAGATGTAACTGCTAGTTAAGAATGAGAGGTGGGGTGGGGGGTTGGGTAGGGGTATGGGGGATGGTTGGGAACTGGGATAGTGGTGGGTGAAGCTTGTTCTGTCCTCCCCTTCCCTCTTTCCTAGGTATTCTGAGGTAGGAAAGTGGCACCCCTGGGCAGATATTAGTGAGTGTGAGTGTACCTGTACTGTATCTAATACTGAAAAATGTACTTTATGAAATAAAGTCCCAAGTCTGGTACTGTTTCAATTGTTTGACCTCCCAGAAACTTTCTAAGAGTAACATTCGATTATCCAGAAAATTCCATCTCTGGAATGGAAGAATCCCCATGCATTCTGGTTAATCGAGCTTTTACTGTACAGGGTATACAGTCAGACCCCTACTTACGAAGGATTGACATGAAAAATCCGCAAATACGAAAAAGTGTGTCTGTGTGGGTGAGGGGTGGTCAGTCATAGCAAGGAAGGATGGGGTCAGGTGAAGACACTGACAAGGAAGTGAGGTGAGGGTAGGGGATAAGTGGAGGAGGGGAGACACTAATGGGCTTTAATCTGAGTGGATGGGGGAAGTGAGAGAGAGAGAGAGAGAGAGAGAGAGAGAGAGAGAGGATAGCGCAGAAGTAGGTATGGAGTAGAAAGGCGATGGGGAAGAGGGAAAGAACTTTGTGACCTCAGAAATTATGGGATTAAGGTTGGGTTGGACAGACAGAAAGAGAGAGAGAGAGAGAGAATAGTAGTAGGTATGGAGTACAAAGGACATGGGATAGAGGGAAATAACTTTGTGACCTCAGTAATTATGGGATTAGGGTTGGGTTGGAGAGAGAGAGAGAGAGAGAGAGAGAGTGAATGTGACCTCAGTAATTATGGGATTAGGGTTGGGTTGGAGAGAGAGAAAGAGAGAATGTGACCTCAGTAATTATGGGCTTAGGGTTGGGTTGGAGAGAGAGAGAGAGAGAGAGAGAGAGAGAGATGGACTTATGAAAGACCTTTAAGAGTCAGTTGTTTTTCGCAAGTTGGGGACTGCCTGTACAGTTATTTGTATAGATTAATTTAAAAACAGGGTCTTACAAAGTTTAATAGATGGTGTAGACACGTTTGAAATGTTTAATTCTTGGGACAAATCAAATTACTGTATATCAAAGTAAAATTTTATGAGTATCTTGATTTCCCCCTTCATGTTCAGGCAAATCGAAGTAAATTGTCATTACTGTGACATTTTGTAAAATGTGACATAGTAAAACATCAGAATTCTGATAAAAATGACTGGTAGACATGGGTAAAGAAACTGTAGTCAAGTTGCCTAATCTGCGGCAATTGGAGTCTGGTACCTACCCATGGATTGCAAATTCTGCAGTTTACAAAGTTAAGAACCAGTAGGAAGAAAGGATATTTAGTCTGGACCCTCGTGTAACCCCCCTACAGCACCCTACCTACACCGAACTACACATATCTACACCTAAATTGTTGACTCGTTCAGGCCATACTCCCTGGCCAATTGTGCAAACTTCTTTCCTTTCTCCTCTCAATGAATAATGTTCAAACACTGCTGATAACTGAGAGGAGCCTTCTTCTTGGGCCCCAGTTGGGTCGAACGTTGCCTTGGGAGTTGGGGCCGTCCATAACAGAACCCAGGGAGAGGTAACCTTGACAAAAAAAGAAGGTCATGTAGTGCTCAGAACTCACGGGGGAACACACGTAGTTGGTGTTTGGTGGGACAGGAGGTAAACAAAACATGTTGGCTGTAGTGTGCACACTTGCCATCAGGGCTGGGCTGTGAGTGGCTGCTGGGTCTAGGTTGTCTGTGATTGGCTAGCAGCTGCAGAATACATCATGGGTGCCTGGGTAATATAAATATCCTCGGAAATGAATCACTTTGGAACCTGGGAACTGCGTTTTCAATTTTTTCCACGGAATAAAAAAAATAGGGACTGGCTGGGCAAAGTACGGCAGATTACAAATCCGCAGCTTACAGATATGCAAATTAGGCGACCTGACCGTAGTGCTAAAAACCACGAGAAAAAAAAAAAAAATAACATTGAAAACCAATAACACCTTACCTATACATTACTGTATGTACACTCGATCAAAAAAGTATCGGTGCACAGGGGGTGCGATGCCTACCGAAAAGGTTCGAACAACTGCTGACACTACTAACGTCTCATTGTGTATCATCAGTGTCTACATACTGTAAACATTACATTTGCTATATGTTTGCAAGAAGATACTGCTAGTTGGTGATATATAACACCTCCCGACATCAAGGCTACCAACCTGTGGTAGGTCGGATACTAATATTTCAGTGACCTTCGTTCTGTGGTCCCAAATGTTTCACGCATGTTGTGCACCGATACTGTTTTGATCGAGTGTACAGTACCCTCATAATTTTGGCACTGTTTTTAGGTCATTCTGCCATATATTGACATCAAAACACACATAGGAAATTCCAGAATAATGGTTAACACCTAGAAAACCATGAAAAAAACAAACAAACAAAAAACACCATACCGATACACTACTGTATGTACAGTACCCCTCCTGATTTTGTCACTGCTTTCTGGTCAGTCTGCCATACTTAGACTTCAAAACACACATAGGAATATCCAAAGTAATGTTAAACACCAAGAAAACCAGGAAAAAAAAAAAAAAAAAAAGTCCTACCTATACACCACTGTATGTACAGTACAGTACCCCTCCTAATTTTGGCACTGTTTTCTGATCATTCTGCCTTATTGGGACATCAAAACTCACATAGGATTATCCATATTAATACTAAACATCAAGAAAACATTGCATAAACTACAAAAATCAACAAAAAACGTGAAGACTGAAAATCAGCCATCTGTGATGAGTGATTGCTCCTGGGACTGGGGAAAAAAAAAAAAAAAAAAAAAAAGACAGGTATGCCACTGGAAATTGGGTATATTGGTATAAATGGTATACCATCATTTTCACTGCTGTTTATACTATAAGATAAGCTATTAAAAGCACATAAAACTGATAAGTAAAAGCACAGAAATGCAGTGAGAATAAAGTGTTCAGGAGTAAAACTCACCTTCATACTGCTTCCCAGCATCCTAGTGCAAAATTTTTGCCAGCACTTTCCAAGAGTTAAGTATATGTCTAGATGGCAGAATTTCATGAGCTTTCTCAAAGATTTCAGTATGACCAATAGTGGTCAAATAAATCGCAAAAAAAAAAAAAAAAAAAAAATCACGAGTCATTGTTATCACCACATAGGAGGGTAGGGACTGAGGGAGTGAGGGGGAAGCTGGGAGGGTATGGAGGAGGGATGGGAGGGGGGGGGAGAAGTGAGGCTGTGGGCAGGATTCTTTCCGTTCTGTCAAGAGGCAGACGAGCACTTTTACCGTACATTTACTCCTGGCTTGCGGTCTGTTAGACGCCGAGTGGCCATGCAGAAACACAATTCACGGTGAGTGGGCAAGTTTGGATGTTCGGTAGAGAGGCGGACGGCTGCTGTCACCAAACATGTACTTGTGGCTTGCAGTCTGTGTTACAATCTCAGAGGTAGTTAGGAAAGACTTAACCCAGTGGCCATGTGACTATGTACATTTGGTGGGGATGCGCGTACGTTTTGACACCTCTTGTGAGTCCCAGTCATATTACTCAGGTGCTGGAGGTTTGTTGGGAGTGATCTGACGAGCATGCGATGTTGACCATTCAGCACAGGAGCAGATGGATATTTTAGCTCTAGTTGTGGATTACAGCCTACATCCCACTCACGGCTCGAGCCCAGCGGCCATGAATCCAAGTGTTTGAACATGTCAGCTGGCTGGCTGAAGTTCTCGGGGACTTTTACATCCAGATACTAGCAAGTAAATTCGAATAATTGTTTAATAGATCCAAGGTCCAGCGTCTGGATAATGAACATGTCCGGATACTGCACGTCCAGATAAATGGGGGACTACTGTATATTTTTATTTTTATGTGCCAGCAATTATTGACGTTTGCTTAACAAAATTAAGATCTGCTAGTAATGACCAAATTTGGCACTGAATTCCTTAGATTCTAAGAAAGGCAGCAATAATTAAGTTGTGTATATTATTTATGTGGAAGGTATTAAGAATATATGGAGTGGAGGGGAAATTGTTGAGTGCTGTGAAGAGTATGTACAAAGGAGCTAGGGCTACGATGCGAGTGGATGGTGAGCTGAGTGAGTTCTTTGATCTCAGTGTGGGACTGAAACAGGGTTGTGTGATGTCTCCATGGCTGTTTAATATATACATGGATGGGGTTGTAAAGGAGGTGCAAGGTAGGGCAGTGGATGTGGGGGTGGCTCTAATGAATGAGGGTGAGATTTGGAAGATTCCGGTGTTGCTGTTTGCTGATGATACAGTATTGTTGAGTGAAGATGAATGGGAGTTGCAGGGTTTAGTGAATTTGGGACAGTGTGTAGGAAGAGGAATCTGAAAGTTAATGTAAACAAGAGTAAAGTTATGGTGTTTGAGAGGAATGAAGTCACAGAATGCATAGTGAGGTTGGATGGTGAGGATATGGAGAATGTGAGTGCATTCAAGTACTTGGGTAGTGTGATGAGTAAGGATGGAACTTTGGGGGATGAAGTGCGTGAAAGGGTACAGCAGGGAAGGAAGGTTGTTGGTTCACTGAAAGCAGTGATGAGAAATAGGGAGGTGAGTATGGAAGTTAAGAAGTCACTGCATGATAGTATTGTGATCCCTACCCTGACGTATGGAAGTGAGGCATGGACCTTGCAAGAGGGGAGCAAGTCAAGAATGAGAGCAGTGGAAATGAGTTACTTGAGAGGAGCGTGTGGAGTGACATGGAGGGACAGGTTGACGAATGAAGAAGTGAGGGAACGTTGTGGGGTGGATGTGGATGTGGTTGAGAAGATATAGAGAAATACACTGAGGTGGTTTGGACATGTGGAGAGAATAGAGAATGAAAGACTGACTAAGAGAGTGTATGTAGGTGAGGTGGAGGGAGGGAGAGGGAGGGGTAGACCGAGGATGAGGCGGAGGGATGGAGTTGAGAGGTATATGAGGGAGGGGGGAGTGAGTTGGGAGGAGGGTAGTCAAATGGTGGGTGACAGAGCGACTTGGAGACGTTTTGTCTTCGGCCACCCTTTGCGGGATTAGGGCATCGGTCTATAGATAGATAGATAGATATTATTTAGATATAGTATATACATATTACTGAAAATTAATAGAAAAAACTAAAAGAAACAGAATTTCTGCTCACAGCTCTTGTACCATCAAAAGTAAACATTAAGCCTCCCTCACTGAATTAGCATGCCAGTGTGTATGTGTGTACCATTGGACTTGGAAATTCATACCAGTCTGCCACAGCTACTTGACAGAAGACTGCTGTCTAGTTGTTTGTGTCAAGTTTCATTCTGATTATTCTGTATGGTTTAGTTCAAGCATTTTACCATTTATGACAGGCAGTAGAATGTGGGATAAGACCATATCTTTCAGAAATAATCATCATCACAGGATTAGATCGCACATGAAATGTTAGAGAAATAAGCACTAGAGGCTAGAGGTCATTGGGTAAAACAAATATTTATTTATTTTTCATCATTCCTCAGCCGATTCTGACACGATTCTGATTACCAGATAATTTTTCCCTTCTGATACCGATACTGCTATTAATTGGCTTTTGCTTGCCGATTTACAGCACTAAATACAAACACAGACTCTTGCAGAGAACTACAAGAAGAATTAAGTCGATCCCTATTTTTTCTCAGAAAAAGGGAAATGAGAACAGTACTAAGGGGAAATTACTCATCATGGAGGGAAGTGACTAGCAGAGTTCCACAGGGCTCAGTGCTGGCACCAGTTATGTTTTGAATATATATAAATGACATAGACAGTAACACTGGAAATGGAAGCTGTCTAAATATGTTTGCAGTTGATCCAAAAATACAAAGGAAAACTACTAACACAGATTCTTTAAAGTGCTATAAGAAGAATTTAAGATTCATGAATGGAGCAATAAATGGCAAATGGAATTTAATTTTTTTTTTATTGTGAGGAAGAAGGAACCAAAGGCTGAGCCCACAAAATGTTCATTCCAAGAAAAAAAACAAAAAACAAAAGAGAGCCAAATGCAAGATCCATTCATTTCGAGATGCCTGGACGCACTGCGTTTGAAAGACTGGAGATCATAGGAAGTAGGAAATACAGAGGGACACAATTCCAGAGTTGACCTGTTGCATAAATGAAGGACTGGGAGTAACGGTTAACTCTTGCATTAGAGAGTTGGACAGAAAATGGATGAGAGTTTGTAGCTAGATGGATGCTACATTCCCATCATAGAGGTGGAGGGATGCAAGCAGACAGTTCAGAGGAGCAGTGACCATTGAAGTAGCAATAGAAAAGAGATAAAGATGCAACAGTGCGGCGAAGAGACAGAGGTTAAAGGGAGCCAGTAAGAGGAGGAGAGTTGATGAGACGAAAAGCCTTTGACTCCACTCTTTTGAGAAGAGCTGTATGTGGGGAGCCTCCTCACACATGAGAGTTGTACTCTAAACAGGGGCAAATAAAACCCGAGTGTAAAGTCAACAACTGTGCAGAAGTAAAGAAGGCACGGAGTCGGTTCAGCACACCTAATTTCTCGGAAGCAGATTTTACAAGAGATGTAATATGATCTTTCCAAGATAAGTCCCGAGTAAATGAAACCCCAAGCATGTTCAAGGATGATGCAGGATTAAGCTGGATATTATTAAACATTAGTGGGTGCTCCTGTGGAAGATTTTGATGGGTTGATAGGTGTAAAAACTGATTCTTTGAGGTATTAAAAACAAGATTATTATTACCCCAGTCAGAGATGCGAGCCAAGCCAGACATTAGGTGTGCCATAGCCTCATCCCTTGTTTGTTTAAGTAATTGCTGAGATGGAGGTTATGGAAACCGAATGGAAAGGTGAAGGGTGGAATCATCAGCATACGAGTGGATAGGATTAGATGTACAGCTTAGAAGATCATTGATGAATAAAAGGAAGAGAGTTGGTGATAGGACAGAGCCCTGAAGAACACCTCTGTTGATAGATCTAGAAGAGCACGATGGCCATCTACAACAACAGCTATAGAACGACCAGAAAGGAAGCTGTAGATGAAGGCACAGATAGAAGGTTAGAAACCGTAAGATGGCAGTTTGGAAATTAAAAATTTATGCCAGACTTGATCAAAAGCCTTTGCAATGTCAAGTGCAAGGGCAAAGCTTTTGCCAAAGTCCCAAAAGGAGGATGACCAGGAGTCTGGAAGGTAGGTGAGAAGTTCGCCAGTGGAGCGTCCCTGACGGAACCCGTACTGACAATAAGAAAGAAGGTTGTGATAGGAAAGATGCTTTAAAATTTTTCTGTTAAGAATAGACTCGAAAACTTTTGAGACACAGGATGTTAAAGCAGTTGGACGATAGAGGGTTGGGAATGGTCACCTTTCTTTGGGACTGGCTGAATGAGAGCAAACTTCCAGCAAGAAGGAAAGGTACAAGTTGAAAGACAAAGGGGAAAGAGTTTACCTAGGCAAGGTGTAAGCACAGAAGCACAGTTCTTGAGGATAACAGGAAGGGCTCCATCAGGCCCATATGCCTTCTTAGTATTGAGACCAGTGATGGCAGAAAATACATCAGCTGAAGACATTTAAATGTCGGCCATGAGGAAGTCAGAGGGGGAAGTGTGGAGGAACAGTACCGGAATTGTCTTGGGTGGAATTGGAGGAGAAAGTCTGGGCGAAGAGATCTGCTCTATCAGTAGAAGAAATAGCTACAGAGTCATCAGAATAGAAAAGAGGAGGTAAGGATGATGAGGTAAAGTTGTTAGAAAGGTTTTTGGGAAGGTGCCAGAAGGACAAGTGTACAGTAATGTAATTAAGTTTGGGAAAATTGAGAAAAGACCAAATTGGGATTATAAGTTAGGAAGATCAACCTTACACATATCAAAAAGGGAGAAGGACCTAGGAGTGATTATGAATAACAGACCATCTCCAGCTGACCACGTCAGTGAGAAGGTACGTAACATGTATACATTGCTTGCTGTACGAGAATAGTATTCACATATATGAATGAAGACATGCTGAGTGATAAAATAACATCATTCATCAGACCAACCCTGGACAATGCATCAGTAGTCTGGAATCTTCATCTCAAAAAACACATAGACAAGACTGAAAAGTACAGTGGGTACCAAGCTTAAGGGATCAAAGCTACAAAGAAAGACAAGAAAGTATACCAACACTACAGGAGAGAAGGAAAAGAGGAGACATGATCATGCTATATAAATACATCTCAGGAAAAGAGAAAATAGACATAAATGACTGTATAACCTACGGAGAGGCATTAGCAAGAGGACACTGCAAAGAACTACATAAAAAGAGAGGCGATAAAGACATAAGGGAATTCAGTTCCCAAATAGGGCAATTGATCAGTGGAATGCACTGCCGAATGCAGTTGTGTGTGCCAAAACTAGTAATAAATTTAAGGATATGTTTGATAAAAATGGTTTAATACATGGGACAGTATGAGCTTGACTCATTCCTGTAAAGATATCATTATGTAAGAACAATTAGGTAAGAACACACACACACACACACACACACACACACACACACACACACACACACACACACACACACACACACACACACACACACACACACACAATCCAAAGTTAGTCAGAGATTCAGTAGATATAAACAAATCTATAGTAATCACTGGTATAGAAAAGGAAGAAGTAAAAAACAAGATCACAAGAGACAAAAAGGAGATGGCAAATGTAATAAGCTTATTGAAAGAAGTATCAGAGGAAATCAGTAGTAAAGGCATAGAGGAACACAAAAGGTTAGGGAAATACGAGAAAGGCAAGACAAGACCTCTAAAAGTGACTTTCCAGAGTGTAAACACTGTGGAGGAGATACTAAAAAATGCAAAGAATCTTATGGAAAAAGAGGAGTTCAAAAATGTATGGATAAAAAGATGCCTAACACAAGAGGAACTGGAATTACTGAAAGAGAAGAGGGAGGAAGCAAAAACAAAAAATGAGGGAAGATCAGAAGAGGAGAAGAACAAACTTTTTTACAAAGTAATAGGATTGCAGGTATGAAAGTGGTACAGAAACAGGATGGAATAAAAAGGAGGAAGGTAGTAAAACCTTGTCATGATAAGTATGTAAACAAGATGGTAAAGTTGATGTACTCAAATGTGGATGGAATGGTATCTAAATTACTATAGTTGAATGATTATGTCAGAGAAAGTGAACTGCAAATAATATGCCTAACTGAAACAAAATTAACACCAAGGATATCTAATGACATACTAAACTTAGAGGAATACAATATATGGAGAAGAGACAGAAATTTTAAAAAAGGAGGAGGAATTATAATATTAACTAAGAAAAATCTAAAAGTCAATGAAATAAAACCAGATATACCATCACAAGTAGAACTGATTGCAGTAGAGATCAACACATCTGAAGGGAAAGTAATTGTAGCCAATTTGTACATGCCACTCAGATCAAACACATGGGAAAGAGACGAATATGAGGACCTGGCAGAGAGTACAATTCAGAGTTTAAGATCATTACTACATGAAATGGAAGAGAGATCGGAAAGAATTATACTAACGGGAGATTTTAATACAAATATAAATTGGAATACTCTAGATATAATTAGCCAAGAAAGCTGTTGGGACCAAAAGCTCCTGGATCTCGTGCAAGAGTTTTTCCTAATGCAACATGTGAGGGAAACCACCAGAAAAAGAGGACTCGATGTACCTTCAGTGCTAGGTCTAATATTTACTAGGCAAGAAAATGATATTGACAGTTTAATATATCACCCTCCACTTGGCAAAAGCAATCATGCAGTACTAAATTATAACTTCAGGATAGCATATCACATAGTTAACAGCAATGAAAGATACAAAAAGAGCTTAAACTATAAAAAGGGAAATTATCAAGACCTAAAGAAGTATTTCTTAGAAGTTGATTGGGAAAAAGAGCTTAGAGGACAAGATTTAAATGCTGTATATAAAAAATTCTGTGAATTTTATGAAATAGGAGTCCAGAAGTACATCCCACAGCACAAAGAAGCAGATAAGAAAATACAGAAATGGTTCAATACAGAATGTAAAAAATCAAAAGAAAGAAGAGATTTGTTGTGGAATAGATACAGAAGACAATAGTGAAAGGGCATATAATAATTACAAACAGGCAAGAAACGATTATACAAGAATAAGGAGGGAAGCCCAAAAACCGTTTGAGGAGGATGTAATAAATAAAAATAGTGATCAACCAAAGCTGTTTTACAGCTACATCAGAAGCAAAACCAAAGTAAAAGATATAATACAATCCATTACGTACGAGGGAATCACTTATACGCAAGAGAAAGATATTTGTGAAGCACTAAATAAGAATTTCCAATTAGTTTTTACAGAAGAAAAAAATTTTGAGAGAGACTATGTGGAACATGCATGTCCACACATACTACCAGATATACAAATAGCAGAAAATGTAATACAGGAGGAGTTAAATAAATTAGACAGAGGAAATGCAAGTGGTCCTGATGAAATTTCATGTTGGGTACTACGAGAATGTGCAAAGGAGTTAAGTAAACCATTGTTTTTAATTTTCAAGAAATCCTTGAGCCAAGGTAAATTACCTGATATTTGGAAGAAAGCAAATATTGTCCCCTTATTCAAGAAAGGAAATAGACAAAATCCACTCAACTACCGACCAGTATCACTGACCAGTGTTGTAAGCAAGGTATTAGAAAAGCTTATAAGAAAAGCTTGGGTAAATCATCTAGAAGAACGCAGTATGATAACAGAAAGACAGTTTGGTTTCAGAATAGGAAAATCATGTGTTACTAATCTGTTGAGCTACTATGACAGAGTAATAAACACAATACAGGAAAGAGAAGGATGGGTGGACAGTATCTATTTAGATTTCAAAAAAGCTTTTGAAACAGTACCACACTAAAGACTTTTATGGAAACTGTACCATCAAGGAGGAATTCGAGGCAAACTGTTTTGTTGGATGCAAGATTTTCTCATAAAAAGAGAAATGAGAACAGTACTAAGAGGAAACTACTCATCATGGAAAGAAGTGACTAGTGGAGTACCACAGGGTTCAGTGCTGGCACCAATCATGTTTTTAGTGTGTATAAATGATATAAACCATAACACTGGAAGTGAGAGCTATCTGAATATGTTTGCAGATGATGCAAAAATACAAAGAAGAATTACTAACACAGACTCTTGTAAAGAGTTACAAGAAGAATTAAATAAACTTCATGAATGGAGTAATACATGGCAAATGGAATTCAGTGTGGACAAGTGTCATGTAATCAAGTTTGGTAAAAGTCGAAAAAGACCTGATTGGGATTATAAGTTAGGAAATAAAACCCTATACACATCAGAAAGAGAGAAAGACCTAGGTGTGATTATCAATAACAGACTATCTCCGGCTGACCACATCAGTGAGAAGGTACGGAACATGTATACACTGCTTGCAAATATGAGAATAGCATTCACATACATAAATGAAGACATGCTAAGAAGGATAATAACATCATTCATTAGACCAACCCTAGAATATGCATCAGTAGTCTGGAGTCCTCATCTCAAAAAACACATAGACAAGATTGAAAAAGTTCAAAGGGCTGCTACAAGATGGATACCAAGCTTAAGGGACCTAAGCAATGAAGAAAGACTAAATAAACTGAATCTACCAACACTACGGGAGAGAAGGAAAAGAGGTGACATGATAATGCTATATAAGTGCATTTCAGGGAAGGAGAAAATAGACATAAATGATTACTTAACATATGGAGAAGCATCAGCAAGAGGACACTGCAAAAAACTGCATAAGAAGAGAGGTGATAAAGACGTAAGGAAATTCAGTTTCCCAAACAGAGCAATTGATCAGTGGAATGCATTACCGAATGAAATAGTGTGTGCCAAAACAATTCACAAATTTAAGGATATGTACGGTAAATATGGTTTAAGACACGGGACAGTACGAGCTTGACTCATTGCTGTAATGATACAATTAGGTAAGAACAATTAGGTAAGAACACACACACACACACACACACACACACACACACACACACACACACACACACACACACACACACACACAAAGCTCCTGGATCTCGTGCAAGAGTTTTTCCTAACGCAACATATGAGGGAAACCACCAGAAAAAGAGGACTTGATGTACCTTCAGTGCTAGATCTAATATTTACTAGGCAAAAAAATGATATTGACAGTTTAATATATCACCCTCCACTCGGCAAAAGCAATCATGCAGTACTAAATTATAACTTCAGGATAGCATATGACATTGTAAACAGCAATGACAGTTACAAAAAGAGCCCTAACTATAAAAAGGGAAATTACCAAGACCTAAAGAAGTATTTCTTAGAAGTTGATTGGGAAAATGAGCTTAGAGGACAAGATTTAAATGCTGTATATAAAAAATTCTGTGAATTTTATGAAATAGGAGTCCAGAAGTACATCCCACAGCACAAAGAAGCAGATAAGAAAATACAGAAATGGTTCAATACAGAATGTAAAAAATCAAAAGAAAGAAGAGATTTGTTGTGGAATAGATACAGAAGACACAATGGTGAAAGGGCGTATAATAATTACAAACAGGCAAGAAACGACTATACAAGAATAAGGTGGGAAGCCCAAAAACAGTTTGAGGAGGATATAATAAATAAAAGTAGTGATCAACCAAAGCTGTTTTACAGCTATATCAGAAGCATAACCAAAGTAAAAGATATAATACAATCCATTACAGACGAGGGAATCACTTATACACAAGAGAAAGATATTTGTGAAGCACTAAATAAGAATTTCCAATTAGTTTTTACAGAAGAAAAAAATTTTGAGAGAGACTATGTGGAACACTCATGTCCTCACATACTACCAGATATACAAATAGCAGAAAAAGTAATACAGGAGGAGTTAAGTAGATTAGACAGAGGAAAAGCAAGTGGTCCTGATGAAATTTCATGTTGGGTATTAAGAGAATGTGCAAAGGAGTTAAGTAAACCATTATTTTTAATTTTCAAGAAATCCTTGAGTCAAGGTAAACTACCTGATATTTGGAAAAAAGCAAATATTGTCCCCTTATTCAAGAAAGGAAATAGACAAAATCCACTCAACTACCGACCAGTATCACTGACCAGTGTTGTAAGCAAGGTATTAGAAAAACTTATAAGAAAATCTTGGGTAAGTCATCTAGAAGAAAACAGTATGATAACAGAAAGACAGTTTGGTTTCAGAAAAGGAAAATCATGTGTTACTAATCTGTTGAGCTACTATGACAGAGTAACAAACACAATACAGGAAAGGGAAGGATGGGTGGATAGCATCTATTTAGATTTCAAGAAAGCTTTTGACACAGTACCACACCAAAGACTTTTATGGAAACTGTACTATCAAGGAGGAGTTCGAGGCAAACTGTTTTGTTGGATGCAAGACTTTCTCATAAAAAGAGAAATGAGAACAGTACTAAGAGGAAACTACTCATCATGGAAAGAAGTGACTAGTGGAGTACCACAGGGTTCAGTGCTGGCACCAATCATGTTTTTAGTGTATGTAAATGATATAAACAGTAACACTGGAAATGAGAGCTATCTGAATATGTTTGCAGATGATGCAAAAATACAAAGGAGAATTACTAACACAGACTCTTGTAAAGAGCTACAAGAAGAATTAAATAAATTTCATGAATGGAGTAGTACATGGCAAATGGAATTCAATGTGGACAAGTGTCATGTAATCAAGTTTGGTAAAAGTGGAAAAAGACCTGATTGGGATTATAAGTTAGGAAATAAAACCCTATACACATCAGAAAGAGAGAAAGACCTAGGTGTGATTATCAATAACAGACTATCTCTGGCTGACCACATCAGCGAGAAGGTATGGAACATGTATATACTGCTTGTAAATATAAGAACAGCATTCACATACATAAATGAAGACATGCTTAGAAAGATAATAACATCATTCATTAGACCAACCCTGGAATATGCATCAGTAGTCTGGAGTTCTCATCTCAAAAATCATGTAGATAAGATTGAAAAAGTTCAAAGGGCCGCTACGAGATGGATACCAAGCTTAAGGGACCTAAGCTACGAAGAAAGACTAAATAAACTGAAGCTGCCAACACTACAGGAGAGAAGGAAAAGAGGTGACATGATAATGCTATATAAGTGCATATCAGGGAAGGAGAAAATAGACATAAATGATTACTTAACATATGGAGAAGCATCAGCAAGAGGACACTGCACAAAACTGCATAAGAAGAGAGGTGATAAAGACGTCAGGAAATTTAGTTTCCCAAACAGAGCAATTGATCAATGGAATGCACTACCGAATGAAATAGTGTGTGTCAAAACAATTCACAAATTTAAGGATATGTACGATAAATGTGGTTTAAGACACGGGACAGTACGAACTTGACTCATTCCTGTAAAGATACAATTAATACCACGTTGAGTACACCGCTTTCCGTTCGATCAGCGAAGTTAAGCAACGTTGGGTCTGGTTAGTACTTGGATGGGTGACCGCCTGGGAACACCAGATGCTGTTGGCATCCCTACGTCAAGTGGGGTTGGTGGAGGATTAGTGCCCCTCCCTGTAAAACAATTAACTCTAAGCCCTTGGCCACCCTGTCTGGGATACATGGCGTCTGGCAATGAATGAATGAATGAATGAAAAGAACACACACACACACGCACACAAAATAGATGAGCTGACAGTTCAGGTAGGTTCACTTAAAAGGAAGATCAGTGAAATTGCAAGTACAGTTGTCAACGATGAGAGTATTATGGAGGAATTCAAAAATGATTCAGTGACAGTTAGGCAAGCAAGTAGTCTGATAGACCAAAATAATGATATTGAAGAGAAGATAACCCAGGTGAATGAAGTGATGTAAAGTTATAAAGATGATGTGGAAACTACGTATGCTGAAATGGTGAAAGTAGGAAAGACTTAGAAACAAGAGTTGAAGAAAAAAGCATGAGAAAGGAAATGAAAAAAATAATCCAAAACAACCCAAAATTGGTCAAAGATTCAGCAGATATCACTAAATCTATAGTAATCACCGGTATAGAGGAGGAAGAAATAAAAAACAAAATTTCAAGTGACAAAGAGAAGATGGCAAATATAATGAGCATATTGAAGGAAGTGTCAGAGGAAATCTGTAATAAAGACATAGAGGAACACAAAAGGCTGGGGAGATATGAGAGAAATAAGTCTAGGCCTCTGAAAGTAACCTTCCAGATTGTGAACACTGTGGAGGCAATACTAAAAAAGGGAAACTCATGGAAAAAGAGGATTTTAAAAAAGTGTGGATAAAGCGATGCCTAACTCAAGAGGAATTGGGAATTACTGAAAGAGAAGAGGGAGGAGGCAAAAACAAAGAATGAGGAAGATCAAAAGAAGAGAAGAGTACTTTTTTTTTACAAAATAATTGGACTACAGGTAAGAAAGTGGTACATGACCAACAGGGAACAGAAAGGAGGAGGGTAGTAGACTCAAGTCATGGAAAATATCTAAACAAAATGGTTAGGTTGATGTATTCAAATGTAGATGGAGTGGTGTCTAGATTATTAGAGACTGTATTAATGAAAAGGAACCACACAGTATCTGCCTAACTGAAACAAAATTAACCCCAAAGATATCAAACAATTCCTTATGATTAGAGGAATACAATATATGGGGAGCTGCAAGGCTTGGTGGATGAGTTTGAGAGAGTGTGTAAGAAACGGAATCTAAAGGTGAATGTAGGGAAGAGTAAAGTGATGGTCTTTGAGAGAGGTGAAGTTAATGAATGTACAGCGAGGTTGGATGGTGAGGAATTGGAAAATGTGAGTACGTTTAAGTACTTGGGTAGTGTGATGAGTAAGGATGGAGGTTTGGAGGGTGAAGTGCTTGAAAAGGTACAGCAGGGAAGAAAGGTTGCTGGTTCTTTGAAAACAATGATAAGAAACAGGGAAGTGAGCATGAAAGTGAAAAAGTTACTACATGACAGTATTGTGATACCAACTCTAACGTACGGAAGTGAAGCTTGGACATTGTTGGAAGGACACAAGTCAAGAGTGAGAGCAGTGGAAATGAGTTATTTAAGAGGAGCCTGTGGAGTCACGTGGAGAGACAGGCTGACGAATGAGGATATAAAGAAGCGTTGTGGTGTTGATGTGGATGTGATAGGAAGCGTTATGAGGAACACACTGAGGTGGTTTGGCCATGTGGAGAGGATGGAGGGTGAAAGACTGACGAAGAGAGTGTATGTGAGTGAGGTGGAGGGGGGAAGAGGGAGGGGGAGGCTGAGGATGAGATGGAGGGATGGGGTGGAGAGGTATATGAGAGAGGGTGGTGTGAGTTGGGAGCAGGGGAGTGAAATGGCGGGGGACAGGGCGACTTGGAGGCGATTTGTTTGTGGCCACCCCAAACGGGATTGAGGCATCTGGCAATATATAGATAGACAATATATGGAGAAGAGACAGAAATTTAGGAAAGGGAGGAGGAACTATAATCTTAACAAAGAAAAATATGCAAGTCAAAGAAATAAAACTAGATATACCCTCACAAGTAGAACTGATTGCATTGGAAATTAACACACATGAAGGAAACTTAATTGTGATAAATTTAGGCCCCGTCCACATGAGCGGGCAATGCCTGACGGGTACTGCCTGCTGAGCCTATATCCCTCGCTTCTTTAGCAGTGTTACCAGATCGAGCAGTTTCTGGCGGCCATTGGTCACTACCAAGCACACTTGTTTTGTGGTCCACAAGACAAGCATTGCCTCAACAACGGGCAAAAGTGTTAGAGATAGTTTGCCAGTGGTGTCCCTGCTTCTGACGTCATCTATGCTCGTGCCTGCCAGCCACCTTCTAAATGTGTGAATTGGAATGTGATTGCCCTTCAGGCACTGCCCACTCATGTGGACGGGGCCTTATACATGCCACCTAAAACAAATGCCTGGGAAAAAGGTGAATATGAAGACCTGGCAGATAGTACAATTCAGAGTTTAAGAACATTATTACATAGAATGGAAGGGAAATCTGAAAATTGTATTAACTGGAGACTTCAATTCAAATATAAATTGGAGTACTCTAGATGTAAAAAGCCAGGAAAGGAGTTAGGATTAAAAGCTCGTAGATCTCGTGCAGGAGTTCTTCCTAACACAGCTTCTTCTTCTTCTTCTCCTTTCGACTCTCCCCTTAGGGGTTGCCACAGCAGATCACCCGTCTCCATCCTACTCGGTCTTCTACATCTTCTTCTCTTACGCCTACCACCTGCATGTCCTCCTTCACTTCATCCATAAACCTTCTCTTTGGTCTTCCTCTCTTTCTGCTGCCTGGTAACTCCATCTCCAGCATCCTCCTCCCGACATACTCCTCATCCCTCCTCCGCACATGTCCAAACCATCTCACTCTCGCCTCTCTAGCTTTGTTCCCAAAATGACCTATGTGCGCTGTCTCTCTAATATGTTCATTTCCAATTTTGTCCAACCTCGTCACTCCTGGTGAAAAACGCAATATCTTCAATTCTGCTACCTCCAACTGTGCCTCCTGTCTTTTTGTCAGTGGTACTGTCTCCATTCTGTACAACATGGCTGGCCTCACTACAGTCTTATAAGCTTTCCCTTTCATTTCTGCAGAGACCCTTCTGTCACAGATCACTCCTGTCACCTTTTTCCACCCAGTCCATCCTGCCTGCACTCTCTTTTTTACCTCTCTGCAACACTCTCCGTTACTTTGTATAGTTGACCCAAGTATTTGAATTCATCTACCTTTGCCACCTCAACACCTTGCAGTCTCATGGTTCCCCTGTCATCTCCCTCATTTACACACATGTACTGAGTCTTGCTTTCTTACTTTCATTCCCCTTCTCTCTAGTGCATATCTCCATCTCTCAGGCTCTGCCTCAGCTTCCTCCTGGCTCTCACTACATATCACAATGTCGTCTGCAAACATCATTGTCCGCGGAGGCTCCTGTATAATCTCATCTGTCAATCTGTCCATCACCATTGCAGACAAGAAGGGCTCAAAGTTGATCCTTGATGCAATCCCACCTCCACCTTGAAACCCTCAGTCATTCCTACTGCACATCTCACTGCTGTTGCATTATCGTCGTACATGTCCTTCACGACCCTCACGTACTTCTCTGCCACTCCTGACTTTCTCATATAATACCACAGCTCCTTTCTCAGTACCCTATCATAAGCTTTCACCAAGTCTATAAATACACAATGCAACTCCTTCTGGCCTTCTCTGTACTTCTCCATCACCATTCTCAAAGCAAATATGGAATCTATAGTACTTCTTCCTTGCATGAAACCAAATTGCTCCTCACAGATCCTCACTTCTCTTCTCAGCCTAGCTTCCACCACTCTTTCCCATATCTTCATTGCATGGCTGATCAGCTTTATACCTCTGTAGTTGCTGCAGCACTGCACATCACCCTTGTTCTTGAAAATCGGGACTAGAATACTTTTTCTCCACTCCTCCGGCATCCTCTCACCCTCCAGGATTTTGTTAAACAGTCTAGTAAACAACGTCACAGCCATCTCTCCTAAGCTCCTCCATGCTTCCACTGGTATACCATCTGGGCCCACTGCCTTGCCATCCTTCATCCTCTTCATGGCATTCCTCACTTCCTCTCTGCTGATCTCTTGCACTTCCTGACTCACTACCTCCAACTCATCCAACCTTCCCTCTCTCATATTTTCTATATTCATCAACTCTTCGAAATACTCCTTCCACCTTCTTAGTACACTCGTCTCACTTGTCAATACATTGCCATTTGCATCCTTTATCATTCTAACATGCTGCATGTCCCGCCTGGCTCTGTCTCTCTGCCTGGCTAATTGGTACAGGTCTTTTACCCCATCTCTGCTATTCAGCCTCTCGTACAGCTTCTGGTATGCCTTTTCTATTGCCTTAGCAACCTCTTTCTTTGCTATGTTCCTCGTCTCCTTATACTTCCGAATGCTTTCTTTGTCCCTGTGTCTATCCATATTCTTCTTTGTCTGCTTCTTCCTGTTTATGCTAACCTGTACTTCCTCATTCCCTCCTCTGTCCCGATGTCACCCCAAGTACCTTCATGGCTTTCTTCCTCACCACTTCTGAGATAACTGCCCATCCGTCCTCATCTTCCCTGCCTCCGAAAGCCTGGCTCACCTCATCCCTAAATTTACTACTGAAGTCTGGCTCCTTCAGCTTCCACCACCTAATCCTTGGTTCAGCTCTCACGTTCCTCCTTGTCTTCACTTTCAAACTCATCTTTCCAACCAACACCCTATGCTGTCTTACTACACTCTCCCCTGGCACTACCTTACAATCACTGAGTTCATTCAAATTGCATCTCCTGCAGCATGTAAAGGAAAACACCAGAAAAAGAGGATTTGATGATCCATCCATACTAGATCTTATATTTACCAGACAAGAAAATGAAACTGACAGTATATCACCTCTCATTCGGCAAAAGTGACCATCTAGTATTAAATTGTGCGTTCTGGATTGCACATAACATTACCAGTAATGAGAGTTACTAAAAGAGTCTAAATTACAAAAAGGGCAATTATCATGACCTGAAGAAGTACTTCTTAGAAACAGATTGGGAAAAGGAATTTAGAGGACAAGATTTTAATATTATGTATAGGAAATTCTGTGATCTTTATGAAACAGGAGTCCAAAAATACATCCCACAGCACAAAGCAGCAGATATGAAAGTAAAGAAATGGTTTAATACAGAGTATAAAAAAGCAAAGAAAAAAAGAGACTTGCTGTGGAATAGATACAGAAGACAAAATAGTGAGAGGGCATATAACAACTATAATAGGCAAGAAATGATTATACAAAGGTAAGGAGGGAGGCTCAGAGACAGTTTGAGGAGGACATTGTAAATAAAAGTAGTGATCAACCTAAGCTTTTTTACAGCTACATCCGAAGTAAAACCAAAGTTAAAGATAAAATACAGTCCATTACGGATGAGGGGATCATCTATTATAATAATAATAATAATAATAATAATAATAATAATAATAATCTGGCCTTTTGTTTCTCAAAAGCGCCAGTTCTTCCTTTTGGGATTTCACTAACGCTCGACACACATACATTATTTTTGCAATTACAAGAATTGTGACATTTCTTGTATATAATACAAGCAACATGATATATACATGAAAGTGGCAATAATTAAACCCTATAATCATCCGTCATAGTACCTCTCTCCAGGTCATAGCATTTTGAAAAAAGAAAGGCTTTCAGCTGTCTCTTAAAGGATTCAACAGTAGAGAGTTGTCTTATGGACAATGGCAATCTGTTATATAATCTAGGGGCTCTGTATGCAAAAGAACGATCAGAGAAAGATGACTGGTGAATGGCTCCTGGCTCATCAAGATGCAAGGAATCATCTTCACTGCGTAACATCACACCCGGGCGTATTGATGGGAGTTTTAACAATTCAGCAAGATACTTCGGTTCACCAAACTTAAGAACCTTGAATGTAATAAGACACAGTTTAAATTCAGTTCTAGCCTTTACTGGTAACCAATGCAACTCAATCAGAAGTGGGGTAGTTGAGGTTCTCGGGGGGAGACCAAAGATAAGCCGTGCCTCCCTGTTCAACACAGACTGAACTTTTGTTAGTATATTATTTGGAAGACCAACCCACAGTGAATTACAATAATCAACACGAGACAAGACCACTGCATGGACCAATGTTAAGAGGTACCGTCTATTCAGGAATCTTCTCACAGAGTACAGATTTCTGATATGCAAGTTACACCCTCTTACAACCTGATTAATATGTTCTTTGTAATATAACTTAGAATTAAAATAAACACCCAGATTTCGAACAGAACTGACTGGATGCAGCTGTGACACACCAATGTTCAAAGCCAGGGCAGTCAGTGTCATCACCCCTTCTGTTTCCTCTGATGATGATGATCTCAGTTTTACCATCATTCAGCTTAAGTTTCCTCTTAGCCATCCAAATCTTAATATCAGACATTAGAGATTCAAACTTTGTCTTAGTATCGTTGATATCTGACATCTTAACATAGAGCTGGGTGTCATCAGCATAAAAATGATAGGACACATCATGAGCATCAAGTAGAGACGATAAACTACTTGTGTAGATAGTAAATAGAATTGGACCCAAAACTGATCCTTGAGGGACTCCAAATAGAAGAGGAGCAGAATCAGAGCTAGCGTAATCAACAACCACTCTCTGAGATCTGTCCGACAGATACGACTTAAGGAGCAAAAGGGCACTATCACGAACGCCATAAAAATACAGATCATCCAACAATAATTTATGATCTACTGTATCAAAAGCTGCAGACAGATCCAAAAGAACTAGGAGAGAGGACATCCCACTACAAGTGTTTGCCACCAAGTCACTCTGAATCCTTGTTAGTGCAGTTTCAGTTGAATGGTATTTTCTGTATGCTGATTAAACAACAGGAACAACTCTGTTGTGTTCCAGTAGTGGTAAGAGTTGATCGAGTATGGCCCGCTCAATAATCTTGGATAAAAAAGACAGGTTAGAGACAGGACGATAATTTGTCATGCTCTCGACATCAAGGCCAGGTTTCTTAATTAGGGGCCTAAGCAAAGCACGTTTCTCAGACTGCACAAAATTACTTTCTAAGAAGCATCTATTTATTATGTTGCAGATAAAGTCTGCAGCATGCTCATACACATCAGGCAATTGTGACATGTTACATGGATCGAGTGAGCAAAATGTTTTATTAAGTTCTCTGATGTAACATTTGACTTTGTTTACATCCAGCGGATGAAATGTTGAAAGCAAATGATCCCCGGTGCACAGTGGCTGGAAGTCAACTGAGTACGTTTCACTAGGAGAACTGCTGTCTAAATCACTTCTTATGCGAGATATCTTACTTGTAAAAAATGAATTAAAATCAGAAGCCAATTGGGCATCAGATACAGAAGTTGGTTTAACAATTACATTCCTCTGACCAACCAAATTGTTCACAAATGCAGACAGTTTTTTTTTTATCACCACCACATGAATCAACTTTATTTTGATAATACCTAGCCTTTTGGGCTTTTACAGTGTGAACGACTGCTCTTCTCGCAAAAACATAACGCAAACGAGTTACTTCAGTCCGCTGCAAGCGCCACTCACGTTCTGCCCTTCTACGTTGTCTACGCAAAGAATTAATGGATGGACCATACCACGGAGAATTATCACGTACAGTGATTGTTTTTACTACCTCAGGACAATAATGGTCAAAAATTGACCTGAGCTCGTTGTTGTAAATATCAACCAATTCACCAGAAGAAAGAACTGAAGAATCGATGGAGTTTAAATGTTGATCATTTTCAAAACACATCAGCTGGCGGTCAACATTGTTGTAGTTTCTGAACCTGATGACCTTTTTATATGAAGGGGATTTTGGGACATCAAAACTAAGAGTGATCAGAGCATGATCAGAGATGAGGGGGTCAAATGAGTCAACCTCCACATCTGATATGCGCCTGCAACCAACAGGGGACAAGATCAAGTCAAGGACATGTCCTGAGACATGAGTTGGATTACTCACATGATAGAAAAAATTGTTCTGGGTGATCAACTCAAGGAATTTTGAAGAAAATGGTTTTGACTCTGGACTGTCAACCCAATAATTGAAATCACCACAAACAAGAAGTTATCCAGGTTTAAGAGAAAACCCTTCAAGAAACTGCCCAAACTCCTCCATAAAACCTCGATCTCTGCCCGGATGACCTGGTCGATAGACAATTGCAATTCTAATGGTATTCTGATGGAAATTTATTAATACTTCCATAAATTCAAATGAAGATGGGGTCAGGTCTGAGTCAATGAGAGAGACGTTTGCAAGTGCTGCCGAGTAGATGAGTGCTACGCCTCCTCCCGGATAGTCAGCAGCAGGCCTGGGAATACTAATAATAGAATGTGTCTTAGGCAAAGCATTACGAATAATATCGATATCAGACTCATACAACCAGGTTTCAGTCAAGCACAATATGTCAAGCTCGTGCTGATTTAGGGTTTCATTAATATCTATCTGTCTGTCTATTGCCAGACGCCTCAATCCCGTTTGGGGTGGCCACAAACAAATCGCCTCCAAGTCGCCCTGTCCCCTGCCATTTCACTGCTTTGCTCCCAACTCACACCCCCCTTTCTCATATACCTCTCCACCCCATCCCTCCATCTCATCCTCGGCCTCCCCCTCCCTCTTCCCTCCTCCACCTCACTCACATACACTCTCTTCGTCAGTCTTTCACCCTCCATCCTTTCCACATGGCCAAACCTCCTCAGTGTGTTCCTCATAACGCTTCCTATCACATCCACATCCACACCACAACGCTCCTTTATATCCTCATTCGTCAGCCTGTCTCTCCATGTGACTCCACAGGCTCCTCTTAAATAACTCATTTCCACTGCTCTCACTCTTGACTTGTGTCCTTCCAACAACGCCCAAGCTTCACTTCCGTACGTTAGAGTTGGTATCACAATACTGTCATGTAGTAACTTTTTCACTTCCATGCTCACTTCCCTGTTTCTTATCACTGCTTTCGAGGAACCAGCAACCTTTCTTCCCTGCTGTACCCTTTCAAGCACTTCACCCTCCAAACCTCCATCCTTACTCATCACACTACCCAAGTACTTAAACGTACTCACATTTCCCAATTCCTCACCGTCCAACCTCGCTGTACATTCACTGACTTCACCTCTCTCAAAGACCATCACTTTACTCTTCCCTACATTCACCTTTAGATTCCGTTTCTTACACACTCTCTCAAACTCATCCACCAAGCCTTGCAGCTCCCCTTCGTCTTCACACAACAACGCAGTATTATCTGCAAACAACAGTACAGGGAGTTTCCAAACACTATCCTCTCTCACCAGGGCCACTCCAACATCCACTACCCTACCTTGTACCTGTTTTATTACCCCATCCATGTACAGATTGAACAACCATGGAGACATGACACATCCCTGTTTTAAACCAACTTTCAAAGAGAAAAATTCACTTAGTTCACCATCCACACGCACTGCAGCCTTCGCACCATCGTACATACTCTTCACAGCATTCAACAACTTCCCATCTACTCCATATATTCTTAACACTTTCCACAATCCTTGTCTATCCACCCTGTCATATGCTTTCTCCAAATCCATGAGAGCCGCATACAACGTCTTTCCCTTCTCTAGAAACTTTTCCACTAAAGATCTGAGAATGAATATCTGATCTACACAACCTCTTCCCTTCCTAAAGCCTCCCTGTTCTTCTCCTCTCTGTTCTTTCTCTAACTCTGTCAGTAAGTATCCTACCATACACTTTTCCTATTATACTAAGAAGACAGATGCCCCTATGATTACCACACACTTCTTTTTCCCCTTTTCCTTTGTTCAAGGGAATAATTAATATAGTCTATCTTATTATGGATGGAACGAATATTTAAAAGACCCATCCTTAACTGGTTCAAGAGGGACGTAGTCAGTTTTTTGAATGGTCAAAATTGGTGTTTTTAATTAATCTATTCCTATGAGAAATCATAATTGGACATTCTCTGCTTGATGCAAAATGGGCAACTGCCTGTGACTTTGAATTAGCATCTTGATGTCTTAAAGAGGAGCAGTTGATGCATTTGGGAGAATTTCTGTTACTACAGTCCTTAGATTTATGGGCTCCAGCACAAAAGACACATTTAGGTTCATCACTTTTCCTAGAACATCTCTCAAATGTATGACCAAAGCCTTGACAGTGATGACACTGTGTAACCCAGAATCTGTTGAAAGCGCAGCATCTTGTAAGATCCACATAGATGTAATTGCCCTGTTCTACAATGGAGGATCTCACCTCTGGCGACATCTTCAAGACAGCAGTTTTGGTGTCATTCCTTGTCCTTGTGAAGAGAAGGTTGAGGGTACAACCTCGATCAACGAGCATCTTAATTTTATTGTTTTTTCTCAGAATATTTGGGATGATGTCAGAGTCATCCAAGGAAGAGGAAAGGCCTGTCACGGTCATTTTAGGCAACATTTTCTTTGGCTCTGATATGCAAAAAGTGCCCTCAGAGCCAAAATGATCAAGCAGCACCCCAGTTGCTTCACCCTTGGCCTCAGCTGATGGAAACTTCATTACCAGCCCACCAGCCTTGGTCTTAAGGCAGCTGTCAACCGGTACCGAGTTAAGCACGCCTCTGATGTCTTCTGGTCCCATCTGATTTGTCAGGGCACCAGCGCCACTCTCTGGTTTCACAATCAGTACATGCTGACTATGAATGGCTTTTTTCTGGCCATGAGCACTGATCTCAATTACGCCCCCAGGCAGATCCTTCCCTCCCCCCACGAGAGACCCGCGAACACCATCCGCAAATGACTTGGCCTGATCTTGCGTGACCGCCATGGGTGATGAGACCTTGGTCTCTAGTGCCTCCAGTCTATTTGATACGTCTTTGATTGCTTGAAAGATCGGCCCAATAACTTTATCTTCAAACTCCTTCTTGATACTACTTCCTCCACCAGTCAAGACCTCGTCTGCTGGTGCAACACACTGGCTACACAGCCAGCAAAACCCAGTTGGTGGCTCCTCTTCATGAATGGATAGTCGCTTGCATCCAAATTTTCACAAGCTATATGAATCCACTCGCTGCAGTAGGTGCACTTCAGTGCTTGTGCACTTTTTGCTGCAGTCCTACTGCAGCGAGGGCACTGGTGTTGTTTACTCATGATAAGGGAGAACAAAAAACAAAACAAAATGACAACAACAGCAAAACGTATATACAATACTGCCCGGGAAAAAACCAGGGTAGCGCCGCCCCCATTTGTGTCACCCTAATTTAGGAGAAAAAAAGAAAACCGAAAGAAAAAAAAGCACAAAAAACAGAAATGGAAAAAAAAAACAAAAAAAAAACAGGGTGTCTGCAAGGTCACCACGAGCAGGTGGGGTACGACTTGACTACCCTTCTAGGAAAGGTAACCCAAACCGAGGTGCCGCAAAAGTGCTGAGATGGTATTGAAACTTTTCCCAATTTGAGCTTTATAGCAGCAGCAAATACGTCACTTAGGCAAGACCTCATTGGTTACGATACTGCCACTGCGCAAAGAGAAAGAGAAAGATATTTATGAAGCACTAAACAAAAACTTTCATTAAGTTTTTTACAAAAGAAAGAAATTTTGAGAGAGATGATATGGAATATACATGCCCACACATATTACCAGGTATACAAATATCAGAAAAAGAAGTATGGTAGAGTTACGTAAGTTGGACAAAGGAAAAGCAAATGGTCCTGATAGAATTTCAGGTTGGGTGCTACATGAATGTGCAGAAGAGCTAAGCGGACTGTTGTATTTAATATTTGAGGAATTCTTAGGTCATGGTAAACTACCTGACATTTGAAAGAGAGCAAACATTGTTCCCCCATTCAAGAAAGGGAATAGACAGGATCCACTCAGCTATCAACCAGTATTACTGACCAGTGTTGTAAGATACTAGAAAAGCTAATAAGGGAAGTTTGGGTAAAACATTTAGAAGAACACGGTATGATAACAGAGCGGCAGTTCGCTTTTAGGAAGGGAAAATCATGTGTTACTAATCTGTTAAGCTATTATGATTGAGTTACAGAAACATTACAGAAAAGAGAAGGATGGGTGGACAGTATCTGTTTAGATTTTAAGAAAGCATTTGACAGAGTACAGTACCACAACAAAGACTTTTATGGAAACTGTACCATCAAGGAGGTATCCAAGGCAGTCTCTACTGTTGGATGCAGGATTTTCTCAGAAAAAGGGAAATGAGAACAATAGTAAGAGGAAATGACTCATCATGGAGGGAAGTGACCAACGGAGTGGCACAGGGCTCGGTGCTGGTGCCAATTATGTTTATAATATATATAAATGACATAGTATCATTGGAAATAAGCTATCTAAATATGTTTGCAGATGATGCGAAAATTCCAAGGAAAATTACTAAGACAGGTTCTTGCAAAGAGCTGCAAGAGGAATTGAACAAGCTTCATGAATGGAGCAATAAATGGCAAATGGAATTTAATGTGGATAAGTGTCATGTAATTAAATTTCGTAAAAGTGAGAAAAGACCAGATGGGGATTATAAGTTGGGAAGATCAACCCTACACATATCAGAAAGGGAGAAGGACCTAGGAGTAATTATCAATAACAGACTATCTCCAGTTGATCACATCAATGAGAAGGTACATAATATGTATACATTGCTTGCTAATATGAGAATAGCATCACATATGTAAATGAAGATGTCCTGAGGAAGATAATAACATCATTCATCAGAGAGGATAGTGTTTGGAAACTCCCTGTACTGTTGTTTGCAGATGATACTGTGTTGTTGAGTGAAGACGAAGGGGAGCTGCAGGGCTTGGTGGATGAGTTTGAGAGAGTGTGTAAGAAACGGAATCTGAAGGTGAATGTAGGGAAAAGTAAAGTGATGGTCTTTAAGAGAGGTGAAGTCAGTGAATGTACAGTGAGGTTGGATGGTGAGGAATTGGAAAATGTGAGTACGTTTAAGTACTTGGGTAGTGTGATGAGTAAGGATGGAGGTTTGGAGGGTGAAGTGCTTGAAAGGGTACAGCAGGGAAGAAAGGTTGCTGGTTCCTCGAAAGCAGTGATAAGAAACAGGGAAGTGAGCATGGAAGTGAAAAAGTTACTACATGACAGTATTGTGATACCAACTCTAATGTACGGAAGTGAAGCTTGGACGTTGTTGGAAGGACACACGTCAAGAGTGAGAGCAGTGGAAATGAGTTATTTAAGAGGAGCCTGTGGAGTCACATGGAGAGACAGGCTGACGAATGAGGATATAAAGGAGCGTTGTGGTGTTGATGTGGATGTGATAGGAAGCGTTATGAGGAACACACTGAGGTGGTTTGGCCATGTGGAGGGGATGGAGGGTGAAAGACTGACGAAGAGAGTGTATGTGAGTGAGGTGGAGGGGGAAGAGGGAGGGGGAGGCCGAGGATGAGATGGAGGGATGGGGTGGAGAGGTATATGAGAGAGGGTGGTGTGAGTTGGGAGCAGGGGAGTGAAATGGCGGGGGACAGGGCGACTTGGAGGCGATTTGTTTGTGGCCACCCCAAACGGGATTGAGACGTCTGGCAATAGATAGATAGATAGATAGATCAGACCAACCCTGGATTATGCATCAGTAGTCTGGGATCCTCATCTCAAAAAACACATAGATAAGATTGAAAAAGCACAAAGGGCAGCCACAAGATGGGTACCAAGCTTAAGGGATCTAAGCTATGGAGAAAGACTGGGAAGACTGAATCTACCAACGCTGCAGGAGAGAAGGAGAAGGGGAGACATGATTATGCTATATAAATGCATCCCAGAGAAAGAGAAAACAGACATAAATGAAAATATATCATATGGGGAAACATCAGCAAGAGGACACTGCAAAAAACTGCATAAAAAGAGAGGAGATAAAGACGTAAGGAAATTCAGTTTCCCAAATAAGGCAATTAATCAGTGGAATGCACTGCCGAATGAAGTAGTGTGTGCCAAAACTATTCATAAATTCAAGGATATGTATGATAACAATGGTTTAATACACGGGACACTATGAGCCTGACTCATTCCTGTAAAGATACAATTAGGTAAGAACACACACACACACACACACACACGCACACACGCACGCACGCACGCACGCATGCACGGATGCACACATACGTACGGTTGGTACAGACAGTACATGAGTGTATGGGCAGCATAGGAGGTTGCGTACTAGGAATTCACATACTGTGAATACATAAACTTATGGGAAAAATTACATATGGGCGGCACCCCCCTTCATCTGTAACCCTTGAGACTCCTTTCAGACCTAATTATTGTACTGTACAGCGAAACTTTCTAAGTCATATTACCTAAGATAAAGTAAACCAACAAGATTATGGCTTTACTAAATCAACAAGGATATGGCTTAACTCAACCAGGAAGAATATGGCTGCTTACCTTATCCCAAGAGGACAACAGGCTTGATGGATGTAAGAAGGGGATCCAAGGCAGGGTGAGGCACCTAATGTGCTCCTTCTGCACCACCCACCACACCACCCGACACACCACCTTCCTCACCACACTCGTCATCAGCACTTTTGACACTTTCATTAGCTAATGCACTCACTTCATTCATAACCCTTCAAAGTCTATTTCTGACACCTCAGACATCGCATTATCCCCTTGATCCTCCCCAGGAAATGGCTCTTCTGATGTTGATGGGAGTGATTCCTCACTTTCTTGAGGCTGCAGGTAACGGGTGATGAGGGTTTGCTTCCTTCTCTCAACCTCCTAGTTGTGCCTGCCTGTGTAGTAGTGGAAGGTTCTGTCCAGTGAAGTCATCATTTCCTCCACTCGCAACTGACATCGTTCGATGTCCTTGAATTCTTCCTTGAATTTATCTAGGGCACACAGTACCCAGCTGATCCCCATCATTGACAAGTCTCCACTCTCCATCACTGGTGCTGCAAGTTGTTCTGCTGCAGTCTCCTGCTCTGCATCTTGGGGTGGCAATGTTGCTTGCTTGGGGTAACCCCAGATTTAGGCCTCTCTTCATTGCCATCTCACCTGTTACAAGTTTAATTCTATCTATCTATCTATCTATCTATAGCCCGACGCCCTAATCCCGCAAAGGGTGGCCGCAGACAAAACGCCTCCAAGTCACTCTGTCACCCACCATTTGACTCCCCTCCCCCCAACTCACCCCCCCCTCCCTCATATACCTCTCAACTCCATCCCTCCACCTCATCCTCGGTCTACCTCTCCCTCTCCCTCCCTCCACCTCACCTACATACACCCTCTTAGTCAGTCTTTCATTCTCCATTCTCTCCACATGTCCAAACCACCTCAGTGTATTTCTCCTAATCTTTTCAACCACATCCACATCTACCCCACAACGTTCCTTCACTTCTTCATTCGTCAACCTGTCCCTCCACGTCACTCCACATGCTCCTCTCAAGTAACTCATTTCCACTGCTCTCACTCTTGACTTGTTCCCCTCTTGCAAGGTCCACGCCTCGCTTCCATACGTCAGGGTAGGGATCACAATACCATCATGCAGTGACTTCTTAACTTCCATACTCACCTCCCTATTTCTCATCACTGCTTTCAGTGTACCACCAACCTTTCTTCCCTGCTGTACCCTTTCACGTACTTCATCCCCCAAAGTTCCATCCTTACTCATCACACTACCCAAGTACTTGAATGCACTCACATTCTCCATATCCTCACCATCCAATCTCACTGCACACTCTGTGACTTCATTCCTCTCAAACACCATAACTTTACTTTTGTTTACATTAACTTTCAGCTTCCTCCTCCTACACACTGTCCCAAATTCATTCACCAAACCTTGCAACTCCCATTCATCTTCACTCAACAATACTGTATCATCAGCAAACAGCAACACCGGAAGCTTCCAAATCTCACCCTCATTCATTAGGGCCACCCCACATCCACTGCCCTACCTTGCACCTCCTTTACAACCCCATCCATATATATATTAAACAGCCATGGAGACATCACACACCTCTGTTTCAGTCCCACATTGAGATCAAAGAACTCACTTAGCTCACCATCCACTCGCACCGTAGCCCTAGCTCCCTCGTACATACTCTTCACAGCACTCAACAATTTCCCCTCCACTCCATATATTCTCAATACCTTCCACATACCTTGCCTATCTATTCTGTCATAAGCTTTCTCCAAGTCCATGAAGGCAGCATAGACTTTCCTTCCCTTCTCTAGATACTTCTCCACTAAACATCTTAGAACAAATATCTGATCTACACACCCTTTTCCCTTCCTAAATCCCCCTTGTTCTTCTCCAACTAGCTCCTCTGTCATATGCCTAACCCTATCAATGAGTATTCTACCATATATTTTACCAGTCACACTAAGAAGGCAAATACCCCTATGGTTACCACATACTTCTCTCTCCCCTTTTCCTTTGTACAGAGGAACAATTATACCTGATTTCCAGTCCTCTGGAACCCTTCCCTCTTCCCAAGCCAATCTACACAACTTCCATATCCACTCCACAACAATCTCACCCCCATACCTAAGCATTTCACCACACACTCCATCAATTCCTGGGGCCTTTCCCAGCTTAATCTTCTTCATCGCTTCCACTACTTCCGACCTACTGATCTCTTCCTCCCTCCTCTCATCTCTTCTTCTCCCAGCCATTCCCCAACCACTTATACTCACACTGCTCTCACTACATTCAACAAATCCTCAAAGTGCTCCTTCCATCTCCTCAATTTCTCTCTCTTCTCCACCAACAATCTATTATTCCTATCTTTCACTCCCCTACTATTTCCCCTTTCACACTGCCTTACTTTCTTTACCTCCTTCCAAAACAATTTCTTACTCTCCCTCCATTTCACACTCAGATTCCTCCCAAACTCTTCATCCACTTTCTTCTTACTCTCCTTCACCAGTCTCTTAACCTCCCTTCTCCTGCTCACATATACCTCTCTCTTCTCTCTCTCATCTTCTCCCCTACCTCTACTCGCCAACCATTCACCATATGCCTTCTTCTTTTGTTCCACAGCTCGTTTCACCTCATCATTCCACCATGCTGTCCCTTGCACACCCTTGCATCTCCTCCTCACTCCACAAACCACCTCACATGCTGCGCTTATCTCTTCTGTGAA
The DNA here is from genome assembly GCF_032717465.1 of Coenobita brevimanus. Taxonomy (NCBI): domain Eukaryota; kingdom Metazoa; phylum Arthropoda; class Malacostraca; order Decapoda; family Coenobitidae; genus Coenobita; species Coenobita brevimanus. Next base: position 22,907,447 of record NC_136978.1, read on the forward strand.
TATCTTACATACGTCTTCCACCCCTTCCATCTGCTCTAGCTCATACCTTCCCAATCTTTCTTCCACTATGCTCTTATACTCTGTCCTTTTCTCACTATCTTGCAATTTCTCCACTCTTCTCACAGGAGCTGCTTCCTCCTGTCTTCCCCTTCGTCTCCTCAACCACTTTCTTTGCAGCTCTACCTTGGCCATCACTAAGTGATGGTCCGAGACTCCATTCCCCCACCCTCTCCACACCCTTGCATCCAACACTTGTCTTCTCATTCGCTCATCCACACACACGTAGTCTATCATTGCCTTTCGTTCAACAAGTTCACCATCCATCCTCCTCATTACTCTCCATGTATACCGGTGGATCATCTTATGACGAAAGTAGGTGTTGGCTATTGCCAACCCCTTACCAGCACAGATGTCCACCAAAGCACTACCATTCCCATCTACTTCAGCTGGCACACCCCACTGACCAACCACTCCATCCACTTGTACATTCCCAACTTTGCCATTCATGTCTCCAATCAACAGCACTCTCTCGCTCCTCTCAAACTTGTCCATACATGCTTCTACTCTCGCCCAAAACTATTAAAAAATACACTAAAATTTGATAAAAAATTGGTCCTCGTGTACTGTGTGATTCGCGTACTGTGAGCTCGCATACTGTGCATACCTACAGTACTGTAATAGGTCAGGGTGTGTGGATCTTATAGGAAAAGCATCATAATTAAGTGACTGCCACATATCTTTTAGACTTGCAGTGATGAGTTGGGTTTGAACCGCCCACAGATGAAGGTCCTTTGTGGTACGATGGTATTGCTACGTTTCATTATCCAGTATGCTCATTATCAACCATCGTGACAAAAAGAGCTATAAATTCACTACCACCCTCACTGCAGTAGATCAGGGTGTGTGGATGTGATAGGAAAATATCAGAATCATGTGACAACCACATCTTTTAGACTTGCAGTGACAACAAACCCTACTCAGATGTTTGTGCTTTACAGTGCGATGTTAGTACAGTCTGTCATTATTATATATACATTTCTTTTGTTTTGCAAATACTGTTCTGGAAACAGCAAGAGTACCTCTGTAGTTTTTATAATCTTGCTGTGGTGACAAGCTCAAATTTAGTAACTATTGGCCACTTGGCATTAAAATAAAAAATAGAAAAGCAATATCAGAGACTAGAAGACCCCTTAGACCAAAGAGAGGCACTGCAAACCACCCAAACTACTCAGTGGCCCAGCCAACACTGAGCTGGATGTCAGTGGATGACAGGAGAGCTGTGGTATGTGGTCAAGTTAAAGAAAATGAGAAAAAGATATGGGAAAAGTGTGCACATCTGAGGTGGATCCCCAGATGCAGGGATGAAGTTTCATTGCTACATATAAGACTGATTTGTGATTTTCCAACAATCTACAGTACCAGTTGCATGAAAAACATTTTGATATTTGGAACACATCAGTGACTTATAAAAATAATTTACTTTACCAAGTGTATGACTTCTTCAGAGCTGTGAATGGAGGCTGTAAGACAACTGCATGAAGTTACATTAAAAAATTGGTGTGAAACTGTGGTGTAACATGAATGTGACATGTTAACCCGCTGTCGTGCAGCTATATTTGTACTTAATCGGCCACTGTACACTAACTTTTTATGGTAGACTGATGAGTTTGTACGTTTGAAAGCTGAATAGTTGCTGTTTATCATAGTATGGTTGAAAAGGGTAAATACGATAGCAAAAAGGCCAGTAGGATGAGTAGAAGTTAGCCGAAAAGGAAAAATCGCACACCCTTCCTTAGAAAAATATTTGTAAAAAAAAAAAAAAATATTAGAATTACATGAAATTTGATTAGCACCATGCCAGTCTACAGTAAATTCCCTTTCTATTGAGGTTATTGCAATTTATGTTAGTTTTCGCAGAGAAAAGCAAAAGCTCCGATCACTGTCATGCTGGCAAATATCCATGCTGGTAATACCAATATTAATCATGGTAAAAACCCATTTATTATGCATATATATCTGATGTACTCATCACTGTAAAAACAAATAGTTGGAAAACCACAAACAGGATAGTGTATATGGAACAAGGCCAGATAGGAGATGGAAAACATGCAAAAATATTGTTTTGTATGACTTGAATTCGAGTCATCAGAATCTCAACAGTTGGATTTATGATGATGCAAAATCGCGTCGTCGGAATCTCAAAGGGTTAAGAGCGAGAACATTGTAAATGGGGCTGCAATGGAATGTGTGTGGGTTGCACAGATTGGATGGGATAAGAAGCATATAGAGATCTTTCAAAATGCAGAGAAAGGGAGTCTGCTGATAAATGGTTAGACAAGAGCATGGTTAGATAATGACAGGTAACTGATGCTTGACTTCATCAACACAAATATCACGTTGGAGGATGTCTGGTGGGAGGAAACTGTGTGTGAGGTCATATGTTGGCTCTTTTGGATCTTTGGGTTACATGGCCCGCCTTTACCCAGTCACTGCTGTTGTCTCAGTTGGGTATTTTGTTCAGGCTGACACCATGTTTTGTTCTGCTAAGAGAAAGTCTGGCAGTTAGAAGTGTAAAATAACTGTTCTGTCATGAGTAACCCAATCTGTGCCGTTGGTACATTAAGAATACTCGTATTATTTAGAGTAAAGCCAGATGCTTTTGTTCATTCAAGCAAATTCTTATATCATGCATGGGTAACCAGTAGTCCAGAAAGAAGCTGAAACTCATGCGTGTCATCTGCAATGGTTACTGCTGACAGGAACATCTCAGCAGTGGCTTCTCCACATCTGCAGTAATCTGTCATTTGGGTTTCACCTGTTGGTAACTATTGCGGAGTCAGTGCAAAGAATTTTTCATCTTGGATCATTTTGGTTTTGCCAGCCACAATGCTGTTATATATACTTCACCACCAAGCTGGTCTTCCTGGCTCTGACAGTCTTGTTGCCCTTGACACAGTATGCATGACAATTTCTGTCTACCAAAAATGATTTCTGATTCAGGGAAATAGCTGGTATTGATTCATACAGGTGTAAGGGGGTCTGTAAAAGTCCATGTTGCCCAGAGGCAAAGTGAGGATGTGTTTGGTCCAGCTGTATATTGCACCTGTACGGAGCACTGGGGCCTGAGATTGAATCCCAGCCAAGAGAGTGTAATTAATTTGTTCAGTTTCATTCCAGTTATTACGTTGGTTGGCAGCAGTGTGGGATGTAAGCCAAGGCTAGGAGGACAATGATGTTGTTGGTTAGCTGATGGTATCTTAGTCTATAAGTTGTTTTGGCAAGGGGGGGCAGATGGGTATGGAGGTGTTGGTGTGATGGTTGCGGAGAAATGGCAGGAATATGTTATAAATGTTATGAGAGTAAGCGATAGGATATTGGTAGTGAAAATTCTGTTCGGTAGAAGGATAGCTGTGACTATATCGGCATATGCTCCACAGGCAGGATTGGATGAAGCAGAGAAAGATAGATTTTGGGATGATTTAATAGATGTAGTGGGTGGTATGCGGGATGATGAGATAGTGGTTTTGGGAGGGGACTTAAATGGTCATGTAGGTGAAGCAGCACAAGGTTATGAAGGAGTGCATGGGGGATGTGCGTATGGTATAAAGAATGCAGAAGGGGAAAGGATACTCGAGTTTGGGGAGGCAACGGACATGATTGTGTGCAACACATATTTTAGGAAAAGAGACAGTAGGTTAATTACGTGCTGGGGGAAATAGCAGTCAGATAGATTATTTTCTGGTTAGGAGGGCCGATAGGAGGTTAGTGAGGGATGTTAAAGTTATAGGAAGTTAGGAGAGTGTGCAGCAGCACAAACTACTGATTTGTGATATGGTGCTTAAAGAACGAGTGATGAAAAAGAGGACTTATGTACGTAGGAGGAAAATATGGAAGCTGAAAAACCAAGTAGTAAGGGGTGCCTTCTATAGCGAGTTGAGGAGAGTGGTGGCTGAACAGGGAGCTGTAGACAGAGGCATTAATGAACAGTACAGAGCCCTCAAGAACAATCTCTTGAGAGTTACTGATGTAACATGTGGTTGGACAAGAGGACCACCAAGACATAAAGTAACTTGGTGGTGGGATGAGGGTGTAGAAGCTGCAGTTAAGGAGAAAAGATGGCTTTTCCGGGAATGGAAGAAGGGTGGTAGCAAAGAGGAATATTTGGCTGCCAAGCGTAGGGCTAGAAGAGAGGTATACCAGGCAAAGTCTGAGTCACAGAGACTTTTATTTGATAACCTAAAGCATGAGGAAAGGAAAAATATGATATTTAGGGTGGCAGATCAGGTGAAGAGGGATAATTGGGATATTATAGGCGAGCAGTGTGTGAAGAATGATGAAGGAAGGGTAGTGGTGAACAGTGAGGATATTAAAGATGCATGGAGAGAGCATTGTAACTGGTTGTTGAATGAGGAGTTTGACTGGAACAGAGAAGGTTTGGAGCCAGCAGATCCAGTGTTTGGCCCTTGGCCTTGATTGATGCTGCTACTGTGAGTGAGGCAATAGGCAGGATGAAGTTGAGGAAGGCAGCAGGTGTGTCTGGGTTGACTGCCAAAATGTTGAAGGCCTCAGGCGATATAGGGGTGAAATTAGTCACTGACCTGATAAATAGGATTATTTATGTGTGTGTTGTCCCAGATGATTGGCTGAAGAGTGTAATTGTAAATGTGTATAAAGGGAAGGGTGATGCCCTGGAAAGAGGAAATTATAGAGATATAAAGCTTTTAGATTAGATCATGAAGGTAATGGAGAGAGTTTTAGAAGGTATGATTAGAGAAAGAGTGAATATTGATGAGATGCAGTTTGGGTTTATGCCAGGTAGGGGGACCACTGATTCCATATTCATTGTTCAACAGCTTCAGGAAAAATATATTGGTAGGAGAAGGGATCTTTATTGTGTTTTTGTTGATTTGGAAAAGGCCTTTGACAGAGTCCCTAGAGAGGTGGTGAAGTGGGCAATGAGAAAGCTTGGCTTGGAGGAGTGACTGGTTAGGGTGGTTATGGCTATGTATGTGGGTGCTCACACCCAGGTAAGAGTGAATGGAGATTTGAGTGATGGGTTTTCCGTGAATGTTGGTGTGCATCAGGGGTCAGTTTTGAGTCCCATTTGTTTATCATGGTACTTGAAGCTCTTTCACGTGACTTTAGAAATGGACTCCCGTGGGAGTTGTTGTATGCTGATGATTTGGTGTTATTGCAGAGAATGAAAGGGAGGTGGAGGAAAGGTTTAGGAAGTGGAGAGATGGTATGGGGCACAAGGGCTTAAGGGTAAATGCAGATAAAACAAAAGTGATGATATCTAGGGTTGGTGGCGATACTGTCAAAGACGAGGGAGAGTGGCCATGTGCAGTTTGCCACAAGGGTGTGGGAAGTAATTCCATCTTGTGCGGTGTTTGTGATAAATGGGTGCATAAGAGATGTAGTGGTATCAGAGGTAGACTGCGAGATAATGCTGATTTTATGTGTACGGCGTGTCAGGGAGAGCAGGTGGAGATTGTCAGATGTGAAAGAATTGAACTTGCTGGTGAATCGCTTGAGTGTGTGGAAGAGTTTTGTTATTTGGGAGACATGTTGTGTGCTGGAGGTGGGGCTGGAGCTAGCTCTGTGGCTAGGGTGAGAAGTGGTTGGAAGAAGTTCAGGGAGTTCTTGCCTTTCCTGACATTGAGAGGACTCTCCCTACATGATAAAGGGTCTTTGTATGCAGCATGTGTTAGGAGTGTAATGCTGTATGGTAGTGAGACCTGGGCAGTGAAGGAGGAGGATATTCGCCGGCTCAGACGTACAGAAATGACAATAATAAGGTGGATATGTAGTGCGTCCCTGCGTCCAAGGTCTGGGGGGTGCTGGGTTTACGATGGAAGAGTTGAGAGGTAGGATGGGACTGGAGTGTATTGGTGTTGTGATGAGGAGAGGTAGATTGAGATGGTTTGGATATGTGGAGAGGATGGGGGATGATAATTGGGTGAGGAAGGTGAGAAGTGTTAATATTGGGGGTGGGGTTACGAGGGGTAGACCGAGAAAGACATGGGACGAGGTCATTAAGTATGACTTCAGGGTTAAGGGACTGAACAGGGAGGCTGCAATGGATCGTGCAGCATGGAGAGCCGCCATTAGGTGACCAAGGCCGACACATGCAAGCATGTTGGAGCCATTAAAAACGAAACAAAACAAAACGTCTTTACATCCCAGGGATGAGCTGTTCAATGTGTCCACAGTGTCCCCAGTGGTGGCCACCAATGCTACACCACCATGTGTGTTCGAAACTCACGAAATTCATCACCAAGGTGAAAAAAGAGCAATGTAATGGGGTCAATAAAAGCCTGCGTTGCCCAGAAGCAAAGTGGAGATCCTCTCTTTGGCTCACTGGTAACGTGCGTGCATGTGGAGTGCGGGGCCTGAGATCGAATCCTGATCAAGACAGTGTGATTAACTTATTCATTTTCATTCCAGTTATTACACAGGTACTTCTTATTATAAGTCAGAGATGTGTTTTGAAATAACACATTTTTTTTATATACAACTGGTACTGTATTGTTAATTTTGGGAAACTGGCATATCAACTTTATATGTAGCAATATGTAGCAGTGAATCTTTAATTGGCAGTTGTAATTTATTTTACTGTGGACTTTATGGCAGAAGAGAATGTAGAAGAAAATAGGTGACGTATGGCAAAAGTTAACTGTGCATGCATGTGACTCACTTGGAGACACACTGGGAATACCCTTGTCAAAGAGGCTCTCTTCAGCTGCATCTTGGTGGACATGAAAAGAATGCCTGATATTACTGTACTATAAACTTGACTATAGCATCAACAGAGTCAGTAGAGACTAAATCTTGGACTGAAACTTACACTGTAAAATCAGCTTGGTCTTGGACCCAGGCCTCCATTGTAGAGGGGGTCAGCTGCCCAACAAAATGAGAGCTGGATCCCAGGTAGGGGTAAGAAACAGTATGATGGGTCATATTTCATTACAATAGACTTCACTGATCTTCCACAAGATTCATGAACATGTTAAATACTGTAAACATTCTAATGTTATCATGTCAGTCCTGGATGAGGTAGCCCAAGTTTGTACTCCAAGTTAGTATCAAATGGGGAAATGTGAAGGTGTGTGGCATGTAGGAGGACAGATATGAAGATGTGTAGCACATAGGCGGGGTGCTGATATGAAGGTGTGTGTCCCATGGGGGGGGGGGAATGACTGATATGGTGTATGACACTTAGAGGGGGACTGATATGAAGGCATGTCGCACTTAGGAGGGGATTGATATGAAGGTGTGTGGCACGTAGGGGGGGGGGGGGACTTATATGATGATGTGTGGTACATGGGGAGGGGGACTGATATGGTGTGTGGCATTTAGGGAGGGGGAACTGATATGAAGGTGTGTTGCACAGAGGAAGACTGATAGAAGGTCTGTGGCACATAGGAGGACTAGTGAACCTCAGAAAAAAATGTAGAGATGGCTAACTCTTAAGATGACATATGTGAATATAAACAACACACAATGCTGCCCGTCCACAAGCTCCAAATCTCCTCATTGCAGCTGTTTGTAGTTATCAGAGGTCATCTTATGTTGGTGTTGCATATGAATGTGTGGGGTGTGGTGGTGTAAAGAAGTAGGGGTAGTTCAGTGGTGCAGATGAGGACTGGTTGTGGTGATGTGTGATGTGATGTGGTGTGTAGAAGATTGGTGTGGTGAAGTATAGGCAGTGAGTGGTATGTATTGTGGTGAAGAGAGTTGTGCAGTATAATGTGGTGAGGTTTGTTCTGGTGTAGGTGGTGAGTGTTGCATATTGTGGTGAAGAGTTGTGTGGTGTGGTGTGGTATAGAATTGTGTGGTGTAGATTGGTGTGATGCAGTGAAGATGGTGATTGTTGTGCGTTGTGATGAGAGTTGTGTGGTGTGATGTGATGTTGGGTTGTGTGTTATGGTGGCGTGGTGTGATGTAGTGCAGGTGGTGAGTGGTGTGTATTGTGGTGAAGAGAGTAATGTGTTGAGATTTGATGTTTGGTTGTGTGGTGCATTGTAGTTTCGTGCGGTGTAAATTGGTGTGATGTGGTGTAGGTGGTGAGTGGTATGTATTGTGGTGCAGAGAGTTGTGTGGTGTCATGTGGTATATGATGGGTGTGATGGAGTGTCATGTGGTCTGGTATAGTTTAGTATGTAATGTAGTGTGGTTTATAGGATGGATGTCATGTGGCATGATGTGGTGTTGTGTTGTATAAGATACGTGTGATGTGGTGTGATGTAGTGTAAAGGGTGGGGTGTGGTTTAGTGTTCTATGATGTGTATAGAGTGTGGATGTCGCATAATGTGGTCTGGCAGGTTGTAATGTTGATATATAGGGCGGGGGAGATGCATAGTAGTGTGGCGTATAAGGTGGAGTGGTGTGTGGTGTAGTGTAGGTGTAGAGGGTGGATATGACATGATGTGTAGGCGTTGTGTGGTGAAGACGGCAGTGTAGTGTAGTGAGGCTTAATGTACTGTGGTGTGGTGTAGTGTATTGTGGTGTGGTGTAGTGTAGTGTATTGTGGTGTGGTGTAGTGTAGTGTGTTGTGATGTGGTGTAGTGTAGTGTAGTGTAGTGTGTTGTGATGTAGTGTAGTGTAGTGTATTGTGGTGTGATGCAGCATATATATATATATATATATATATATATATATATATACACACACACACACACACACACACACACACACACACACACACACACACACACACACACACACACACACACACACACACACACACACACACACCATATACACACACACACACACACACACACACACACACACACACACACACACACACACACACACACACACACACACACCATATAGTCATATACACACACACACACACACACACACACGGGAGACACGAAGGAGTGCAGATGTGGGCCGACAGCGCTCCATACCGAGCCAGCACGGCCAGCGGCATTACCTAAATTAGTATCTTTATATGAGTCAAGCTCTGTACCAGTTAGACTAAATGGTTTTTTATTATAAAAAAAAAAATAAAAAGTTTAAACAAGACTTGTTCAGACAGAAAAGAGAACCGAGTATCGAAAGAATGCGCTCAGTCAGCTGATGTTTGTTTAGACTACAACTGCCCCAGGGAATGTAAGTACTCTGTACTTTTAGTATAGCAAAATGGCCACATACTTTAGTAAAGCAAATTTGGAAAAGAAAAGGGATAAAGGTAGAAAGCAAGATGATGATTTCTACCAAGAACTGGTTAAGCAAGGTATTAGAAAAGCTTATAAGAAAAGCTTGGGTAAATCATCTAGTAGAACACAATATGATAACAGAAAGACAGTTTGGTTTCAGAAAAGGAAAATCATGTGTTACTAATCTGTTGAACTACTATGACAGAGTAACAGACACAATACAGGAAAGAAGGATGGGTGGACAGTATCTATTTAGATTTCAAGAAAGCATTTGACACAGTACCAGACCAAAGACTTTTATGGAAACTGTACCATCAAGGAGGAATTCGAGGCAAACTGTTTTGTTGGATGCAAGATTTTCTCATAAAAAGAGAGATGAGAACAGTAAAAAGGGGAAACTACTCATCATGGAAAGAAGTGACTAGTGGAGTACCACAGGGCTCAGTGCTGGCACCAATCATGTTTTTAGTGTATATAAATGATGTAGACAGTAACACTGGAAATGAAAGCTATCTAAATATGTTTGCAGATGATGCAAAAATACAAAGGAGAATTACTAACACTCTTGTAAAGAGCTACAAGAAGAATAAAATAAACTTCATGAATGGAGTAGTACATGGCAAATGGAATTCAATGTGGACAAGTGTCATGTAATCAAGTTTGGTAAAAGTGGAAAAAGACCTGATTGGGATTATACGTTAGGAGATAAAACCCTACACACATCAGTAAGAGAGAAAGACCTAGGTGTGATTATCAGTAACAGACTATCTCCGGCTGACCACATCAGTGAGAAGGTACGGAACATGTATA
>NC_136978.1:22919926-23047426 GCF_032717465.1 Coenobita brevimanus
GTCATCGTTAAAATTATCGTTTCAAGTTTTGATTATGGTACTTTTAAATCTGTCGCCTCTTTAAATGCATATTGGCATTTAGTAAACTATTTTCATAGATCATTCTCCGATGACATGATTAACTTCATAAGTTTTTATAACTGTGGTGAAGTGATGACTTTTTTGTTCATTACTAATAGTAATTTGTGGATGTTTTTGTTGATTTAAGAGAGAGAGAGAGAGAGAGAGAGAGAGAGAGAGAGAGAGAGAGAGAGAGAGAGAGTGGTGGTTGTTAGTCTACGCCAGTAATGTGGTCAGTGGTAATTATGGTTGTGATATTGGTATTGGTAAAGTGAGGATTGTTGCGAGTTGTGTTCATGAAGGTAGCATTCTTATTGGTTCAGCTGGCTGTAGGTGTAATGCCAGTTGTGAGTGGTGGTAACTGTGGTAGTTGTTATAGTGACGGTAGTAGGTAGGCGTTATGGTATGTTAATACTAGCAGTGGGAATGGTGCGGTGTGGTGTGTAATGTGTAGGCATGGTGTAGTATATTAGTGAATGTGGTATGATGTGTGCGGTGGTACTGGTACTGATGTGATGTGGTATGGTGTGTTCTGGTTTGGCATAGTGTGGTAATAATATTGATAGTGAGGATGACTGTGGTGTGGTTTAGTGAGGCATTAGGTGTGGTGTGGTGTGATGTGGTAGGGTAGGGTATGATTTGGTATTGGTGCTGGTACTTTTGTGTAGTGTGGTGTTTCGTAGTGTGGTACTGATGATCGTAGTGAGTGTGGTGGTGTGGTATAGGAGGTTGTGGTGTGAAGTGATGTGGTATCGTGTGATGTGGTACTGGTATTGGTTGTGGGTGTAGTGTAGTGTGGTATGGTGTGGTGCGGTGTGACGTGGCGTGGAGTGGTGTGGTACGGTGCTAGAGGTCTGGGTGGTGTGGTACGATACTAGAGGTGTGGTGTGGTGTGCTGTGGTACGGTACTATAGGTACGGTGCGGTGTGGTACGGTACTAGAGGTGTGGGTGGTGTGGTACTGTGTTTGAGGTGTGGTATGGTGTGTGGTACCGGTATTGGTTGTGAGTGTGGTGTAGTGTAGTGTAGTGTGGTGTACTGTGGTGTACGCTACTAGTGATGCGATGTGGTGTGGTGTAGTGTGGTGTGGTGTGGTACGGTACCGGAAGTGTGGTGTGGTGTGGTAGTAGAGAAGCAGTGAAGTGTTGCAGCAAATGCATGATGTGTTGTGGTATGGTGTAGTACGGCGTTAGAGGTGCAGTGTGGTGTGGCACGGTATTATAGGTGTGATGGGGTGTGGTAGTGGTGGTAATGTAGTGTTGTAGTGGCGGTTAGTGGTGTAGTGTGAGTAGAGGTGCGGTGAAGTGATGTAGTAGATGTGTGATGTGGTGTGGCGTGGTGTAGCAGAGGTAGTGCAGTGAGGTTTGGTAGAGGAGAACTGGGGAGTGCTCCCGACTACCAGTATGGAAGTAACTGGCATTTACATGGCTAACTTGCTGATATATTTCTCTCTCTCTCTCTCTCTCTCTCTCTCTCTCTCTCTCTCTCTCTCTCTCTCTCTCTCTCTCTCTAACCTTTTGTATCACCCTCTTCCTATTTCTCTGCTGTTGATTTCCTCTTTTTTTCTTTACCATTTACTTTCCTGTTATTTTTAATTGTTATCTCTCCCTCCCCATCTTTGTCCTCACGTTCTTACTGCCTGTTTTTGATCTGCAGCAAACACATAAATTCCGCTGGTCACTCATCTAGTCCCTCTCACATTTTCTCACACTCATCCTCACTCAGGTACACACCACACACCTAATTTGTCTTCCGCACACGCTCTTACATTCAGTCTTATTTATGCACTTACATTCTTTGTGTCTTACCTTCCTTACTTGTAATCATTCTCTCTCTCCTCTGTCTCTGTCTGTCTGTCTGTCTGTCTGTCTGTCTCTCTCTCTCTCTCTCTCTCTCTCTCTCTCTCTCTCTCTCTCTCTCTCTCTCTCTCTCTCTCTCTCTCTCTCTCTCTCTCTGGTGGTAAAAGATTGAACGGTGATAAGTTTGGAAGTGATAAGGGTGGTTGTGATGTTGAAAGCAGTCATCATCATCATCATCATCATCATCATCATCATCATCATCATCATCATCGTTATCGTGTCGTGGGAAGTCCATTAGCCTACAGGACAAGGGATCTTCCTAAACTTTTCTTATTCTTTGTTATTGTAGTAAGGCTTTGTCTCTCGCCGACCGAACTTACAGGGAATAACTGATCGTGGTGGTGGTAGTAGTAGTTGTAATGACTGTGGCAGCGATGGTGGTGGTGGTGATAATGTTGTTGGTGGTGGTATGGTGGAAATGATGGTTGTCCGTGTGGAAGTGATGATGACAGCTGTAAAGGTGGTAGCCTCGGTGATGGTAGTTATATTGATGGCAGTGGTGGTGGTGATAATGGTGGTGACTAATAATGATGACCAATGGCAGTTATGATGGTAGTGGTAGTGGTTTTGGCGGTCAGTGATAGTGGTGTTGGTGATAACAGTGGTGGTGGTTGCTGGTGGTGGTGGCGGCAGTGATAGTAGTTATAATGGTTGCAGTGGTGATGTGGTGTTTGTGTTGGACCAGGGACAAGGTAGTGGGGTGGGGGAAGGGGGGATCCTCGGTTGTCTGGTATGTGCCATTGTTGTGTTCGCCCTCTTCACTCCACGTTTTACGATTCTTTTTGCCTCTGCAACAAGTGGGACGATGCTACGTATTCACCTGTGTCTGTTTGTGTACAAGATACAGTACATACATATATATATATATATATATATATATATATATATATATATATATATATATATATATATATATATATATATATATATATATATATATATATATATATTAGTGGTAGGTGGGGGCGCTCACCATCCACTCACTCGATGTATTGCAGCTTTCGGTTGTCTGCCCTCTCCACTCTTCCATCCTTCTTTCCTTCCATCCTCTTCTGTCTTTCCTTCCTTCATCCTTTCCTTGTCCTTCTGCCTACAGGTGACTTTACACTCCCTCTTCTGTCTTTCTTTCCTTCATTCTTTCCTTTTCCTTCTGCCTGTGGGTGACTCTACACTGAGTGACAAGCCAAATGGTTTCCTGTACACCAGGAAACCATTTACTACGCTGGGTGGTAACTATATAACCAAATTTTGACACCTGGTAGTTTAGTGGGTATTTATGGCGCTCCAGTCGGATTGAGCCGGTGCAGGTTTATATCCAAGGGGTGGTTGGGGTTTATTGCTCACGTAATGCCACTCAGGGATGAGTGAGGCTGGTCACTCTCATCTTAAATGTCGGGACCAACTGCCTAGCCCCGGCCTCCTACGCTCCTCTTGGGGCAATGTAGGATTGGATGATGGATGGATGGATATATATATATATATATATATATATATGAAGTTGCTATAGGATTGCAGTGAAATTCAGTGGATGGGTGAGCAGTGGGTTGAAGAAGAGTTGATTAGGTTTTGAGGTGGGTCCAGATTCGGATGCTGGAAGTCATAATTTTTGTTGGCGTTGCCAAAGGTTTGCGCCTTGAAATTGTTTAACAGCAGATTAAGACCGTAGAATTATTGTTGACTCGGTAAGACTAGGTGAGACCTTAAAAGTACTCGTTCGGTTGAACAGGAATTACAGCAGTAAATCTACATTTTGTTGGCGTAGGTGAGGTATGTGGTCTCTGAGTCCTTTCTGGTTTTATTCTCTCTCTCTCTCATTAGTCACCTTCCGGCTTGTACGAGAAAACGAGTTAAGGAGTGTGTGGGTAGCAAATATTGGTCCTGGAAATCGATGGTGTATATCTAGGAGATGATGGCTTGTAATTGTACGTATCGGAGGACGGAGGTGTTATGGGAATTAACTCCCTCACCTTACACATCATTCATATTTCCATCTTGCTGGTACCAGATGATTTTATTCAAAGTTTTGTGGCACCCTAGCAGTGAGGGAGTTAATAAATACTATATATATCTAGTCCTTCCAGTTTGGAAAATTAGAGGTGAATGTAATCGTCCGGACATAACAAAGGTGAAATGAAACATGTTATTGGATTTAAGTGGTTAAGAGGTGTAGTTATCTGAAGACGGTTGTTGGTGTAGGAAGATAAGGAGCCGTATTTTCGGTAGCATTGGAAACTTAGTGGCACTTCTCCTCTAGTGATGAAGTTTTGCATATTATACCACGGTATACACTTATATGTTACCAGTGTCATATACTTCCTAGCACATCTTCCTTATTAGTTGCATAACCTAGTATAATTTTCGTGGTCTTGCAACATATATCTTCTTTGCTTACATACAAGAAGATATTAAAGCATTTACCATGAGGTGGGCTTTTTCATTCCATTCATGCCATGTGGAGATTTTATTCAGTTCACCCGAGAACTGCATATTACAGTCCAGAATCCCAGTGTTCGACTGGTGATTATGGAAGTTGACACAGAAATCATAATGTCTGTGCTTTGTTTTGGCGTGAATTGTTGTCAGCTGTTCAACTGTAAGTCAGAAGGAGGCATCTGATTTACATTATCATACAATAACTCCCTCTTACATATCATAACCCTAAGATCGGTTTCCAGTAAAATGACAGTGTCGATTTTTTTTTGGATTAGTGCCATTGTTGGTGTCATGGCACTGTAACTTTAGATATCCCTATCGCCCAAACTATAGCACATAATAACCTAAAAATTTAGAAACATATACTTCTTTACATTCCTCATTAATCTGTAAGAACAGAATTGAAGTACTAGAAACTTCGATTTTTTTATAATTCACCAGAAAGATCCTTTCAAATCATAATGGCGCAGTTGACGGGCTCAGGAGAGACCTTTCCTGTTGGAGAGATTTGATGTAACTTCATTTAATCTTTCCGTCTGGAGGCGGAAAGAATATCATGTCATTGTTGTGATGGGTTAATATTTAATGCGCCTGATAAATCGGTGAAGAAGAGGTGTTATGTAACCTCTAAAGGCAACGAAAGTACGGCTCCAGTGCCCATGAAATCTGTAACGCTGCATTACCCCATAAACCACCCATAATACCTTTATCTCCTCTGTCACACCTTTTCCGCCCGTATCTCGTCCGGTCCTTCACCCAGAGGTAGGTAGTCGTGTGATAGGATTATAACTGTTGTTAGTTCAAGGTTGAACTCATGTACACATCAACTAGCACGCAAAGATCTCGTAATTCCTCCGCTCAGACACATACGCGGACACAAGCATACAGTAAGGGCTTCTCCACCTGAAGCCAGAATCGGTCTTAAGAGTCGTGTTGTGGGTGGCAGTTTGGGCTATGTAGCACAGATTTATCAGTTTATGATATCTGTTACCCCTTGTTATTTTCCATTGTGCCTTAATTTTACTGTTGGCGTTATTTGCATCAAAATGACAAGAGAATAAAAAGGTGTAACAAGCATAAAAATCGATGAGGAAGAGATGCAGCGGTCTCCCATGTCACCCAGAATACGGTCCAGTTATCCGATCGTGCTGGTCGGGCTGAAAATTGAATGGAAGAACATCATATTTCACTGTGCCATGTTCTGGGCACTGTCTTTCACTGTCACCAACTTTATGTCTGGCAGTGAATAATTTGCATTGAACTTGGCCCACTGAAGTGGGGTGTTCTTCCATTATTTATCCTATATGAACAGTTGGATGTTTCTCGTCCGAATTTGCTTGATTCTGTCCTCATTGTAGAGTGGCTCTTAGCATAATCTTGTATAACTAAACAGACCCATTTAGAAATTGTACGCATATACTTGGCATTAAGAGTATCAGGATCCCCCCCCCCCCCACTTTACAATATTTTAGATGGCAAAGCCTCTTACGACAGGTTTTTATGTTGACTGTTCCGTACTCAAACACGGTCACACAAGTAGCGAGGCGGAAAGTAGCCTAGAAGCAGAGACGATGAATGGGGCGTCCCTAGAATTCTTTCAGTATGTTTTTATCTTTGCCTAACTCAGAGGACAGAATTCAAAATCCATTCCCCGAGACCCAGCAGTACTCCTATATGCTGCATACTTTCCCATGTCACCACTTTGATGCTAATACCCACCTTTCACATTGCTTAAATTCGGAACTGGTGTGATGGTATCAAGTGTGTTTATGTGACATATCGATGGGTCTTATGGAAGCTTAAAAAAGGCAGTTTTAATAATATTTACATATACAAACAGTTCCTTGTGCTCGGGATCGAAAGTGCGTCTTTTCGGACAGCAGACCACTCAGTCGCCTCGCTTAGAAATCTTACACATGACTATCGAATAGTATTATCAGTGTCGCTTTTGCCCACGGTGGTATGTTTTGCGCATTTTACGGTTCCCCCCCCCCCTCTCTCTCTCTCTCTCTCTCTCTCTCTTTCTCAAGATAACGTATTTTGTAATTTATGGTATCGCCAAACGATTTTGTTCGGTTTAATAGAGACATTCATTTGTTTTTCCTTCCTCTGTTCTGTAAAAAAAAAAAAAAAAAAAAAACTGAGGGTGGAGAGGTTGGAGATAAAAGTACTATTGAATCCAGCATGAGTTTCCCTTGGGCTGCATAAATTGTATGTAACAAGAACAACCAAGTGATTGGGTGTTAACGCTCTAATGGTTGAAACAAGTTGAGTATTTTTTTTTAGCTAACCCCAACCGATGTGACTCTGCTCAGACGGAGACGTTGGAGTCGGGGAGTGGAAAGATTTGTCGAGATGATCATTGGGCACCTAAGATGTTGAAGTATGGCAATAGAGAATGTGTGGAAAATGAATGTGTAATGAAGCACCGTTCCTTCTGCTGATCCGCTGTGTGTGTGCTTCGTCACCATGCTTCGAAAGGATTGAGTACCGTGCTTGGACATGACAGGTTCCCACTGATCTTGTGGGTAGACCTTGACCACTTCATTCTGATGACAATATCTTATCACTACAAGACAATTTTGTTCACTTTCGGAGAGACTTATGGAACCGGAGGCATTAGAAATAATGTAGTCTACATTAACCCCTTCTGTTCGAGGTAGCGTTTTCTAATCTAAATTAAATTATGTGGAGATAGCAAGATTAAAAAAATCATGGAAATGAAAGAGCTAAGTAGAGTATCAGGTGGGAAACAGTAGGTGGGATCCTAGTGAGCATGGTGGCGCCAAACATCCGACTGGGGCCTTGGGTATACCGGCAAAAACTGGGGCGGGTTGAATGCGTCACAGCCTACCAAGTGTGGGTGCTGCTCCTGAGGTTGTATTCTAAGCGGCATAGGGGGCGTCGCAACACTTTCCTTAGCGATGTACTTTGTATATTGCACATCAACATTTGCTGGCATTTTGTATGCATCGTTTTAATATCAACATACTTTGTGTCAATAAAGTACAAGAGAGTATTGAGGTGTAATGTACAGAATAAATCTCTAAATGAAGTGGTGTTACGAAGCCTCCCATAGCACCAAAAATATGGTCCGTTACTACTTGAGTCACGTGACGTAGTCTTGTTGCTTCCAGAAGTTCTATATAGCTTGTGTGAGAATTTTTTTGCAATAAAAGTCTATCTCACCCTTACTTCGAGGGCTCTGCGGAACGGAAGTTTCTCTAAAGCTGAACAAAATCGTATGGGCCTAGCAAAACTAGATCTAAAAGGCGTCATCGGATGGAAGGGTTAACATCAAACTGATCTCAATTTTACTTGTTACTTATACTTGTTACTTTACGAAAAACAAGTTGGGGATAGAATTTCAGTACTGCATCAGCACATTTATGCGCATGACTAGGAAAAACAACCGCTTTAGCCCGAGGACGTAATTTTTATTTTTGCTATTTGCAGACGCTTTTCTTCAGCTTAGGAGAGACTTATAAATGCAGGGGTTAGATATAAGCATAATTAACCCTCTGACTATCGCAGATCCAACCACAGTTGAATAAAATTAGCCAAACTACATTGAAGAACACATGCTGGGACTGAATGGATTAAGGCAGTTAATGTTTGTATGTAGCTACAGTAGAGGCGGTGGAAAGGTGATGGGGGCATTGCGTCGCAATCTCATTACTAGGCAACAGTGACTTATTCACAGGGTCACTGCGGGCGAAAGTGGCGTAGTAGTGTATATATACCTGCCCGTTCGCCAGCCCACGTAAAGAGCTCTTTGTGTAAGATTTCTTAAGACTTTGAGTAACGTATTTTTTCAGTTTTTTCCTGCTACGTCCAGACAATTAATTCCAGCTTAGGACAGACTAAGAGTGAAGAAGTTTTTGTAGGTTAATCTTACCCCTTCACTTCTTAGTCTTTCCCGGGCTGAATAATATCATCTCGTAGAATCAGTGGTATTAAGAGTATGTTGCTTAATACACTTTCAGCATCACTCGTACAGTACAGCGATCAAAAACTCAACAGCCAAACGAGTGAATAACAAGTGAAAATATACGACTAAACAAAGCAGAGGGCCGTATGCATAAATATTCCTAAGCCTTTTTTGTGAAGAAATATTGCATGTTTATATGTTATCATATCACTTCAGCTACCGGATACTTCATAATCAGTTAAATATTGAAGTGAAAACAGAATGACCATACATAAAATGTTGGTAGCTAATTTCTGCTATCATTAATATTGTGAGAGTTCATTATGTCGTTACCGCCCCAGGTGAGGCTCCAGTACTGTTGCTTTTTAAATGTAAGGACCAGGTTTTAGGTTTGTTTTTACTTGGTTTTCGTGAGACTTGAGCGGAGGTAAACTTTGGTGTGTGGAGTCCGTTGGCAGCGGTTGCAGGATGGTGGTAGTACCGTAGTGGTGGGGAGGAGGGTGGGAAAATGTACAAGTTGGTGTCATTTGGCAAAGGGTGCCACCACCGCCTTGGGCCAGATTCACAAACAAACGTAGGGCCTCGCCACTCTGAGATCAGAATCGGACATAGGGCCGCATTCAGGAATAGTCACAGGGTGCCAATGCCATCGTAGCTCTACTGTCGGATATATAATGCTCAGTACCCTTTGGCATACACAAGAATGGCTGTGAGGCAGCCAGCGGTCATATTCAGGGTGCAGGAACAGTACTACTTTATTGTAAGAGAAGGGATACCACAATGGAAAAATTTGACACGGATTTTGATGTTGGCCACTTGTGTCACCTTTTCTGATTGGATGTTTTGTGTGTGTGTGTGTGTGTGTGTGTGTGTGTGTGTGTGTGTGTGTCCGACTCTGGGCAAAGGCTTTAGGGCTAGTAACACAGAGGTGAAGTTCTTGAAAAAGGGACGGTTTCTTCTTCATATTCATAGACAGGAGGATATTTAAGTATCGGTATTTTTTAAAACTTATTGTAGAGTGTGCGTTTCGTACACGGGCGAACCAGGGTTCGCGCTTCGCCAGGGTAATAAACTTTGGGAGTGTTCCCCCGGCCACGTACTGCATTGGCGGACACAAGGGGTGCTGTGGTTGAGCCAGTGTCGCTTACTATAAAGTATGCTTGCACCCAGTCGTCTTGCGCGGGCCGATTACACTTGGTTCACAGACTACACACACATCCAAAGCCTCTTCAACACTACAATTACACTTACAAGCACTTCTCACCCTACATACAATCTCTACCAGACAGCCTAAGCCACTTGGTAGAGATACATTGGCTGTATCATTCTGACTTCGGCCGGGATAGGCCGGTCCTGCAGTGGATACTCAAACGGCTGATGATGATGATGATGATGATGATGATGATTTATCGCTTCCCTTCATTGCAGCTCCACTGGACCTTGTGTATATATGTAGAGACAATAAAATCGAATCTCTTCATTGCAGCTTCATTCAGCCATGTATATGGTGAATGTAGAGTGGATAGGATTGGGCATATCATCGGGCGGGAATGGGTGCGTGGTGTAATTTCACGATGATCCAGTGATGTCTTTACTACTTACAGCCTCCATTAACTCTTAGATGTGCCCGATGTGCTGCACAGTGTCGTCGGGCATTCAGTGGCTCTTCTTGCACACGACACATATTTTGACGCATTTTTTTTTTTTTTAATTTAAGGAAGAAGGAACCAAAGGCCAGGAGCCCGCAAACCGTTCCTTCCGAGGAAAAAAAAATAAAAGAGACAAATTCAAGATCTGTTCATTTCGAGATGCCTGGACACACTACTTTTGAAAGACTGGAGATCATAGGAAGTAGGAAGTACGGACAGAGGGAGACAGTTCCAGAGTTGACCTGTTGCATAAATGAAGGACTGGAAGTAACGGTTAACTCTTGCATTAGAAAGCTGGACAGAAAAGGGATGAGAGTTTGTTGCTAGACGGGGGCTACATGCCCATCGCAGAAGTGGAGGGATGCAAGCAGACAGTTCAGAGAAGCAGTGACCATTGAAGTCGTGATAGAAACGAGATAAAGATGCAACAGTGCGGCGAAGAGACAGAGGTTGAAGAGAGCCAGTAAGAGGAGAGTTAATGAGACAAAAAGCCTTTGACTCCACCCTACTGAGAAGAGTTGTATGTGGGGAGCCTCCCCACACATGAGAGTTGTACTCCACACAGGGGCGAATAAAAGTTGGATATTATTAAACATTAGTGGGTACTCCTGTGGAAGATTTTGTCGGGTTTATAAGTGTAACAACTGAGTGTTTGATGCATTAAAAACAACAAGATTACTTTTACCCTAGTCAGAGATGCGAGCCAAGTCAGACATTAGGTGTGCCATAGCCTCATCCCTTGTTTGTTAAAGTTACTGCTGAGATGGACGTCGCGGGAACCGAATGGAAAAGTGAAGAGTGGAGTCATCAGCGTATGCGTGGACAGGGTTAGGTGTACAGCTTAGGTCATTGATGAATAAAAGGAAGAGAGTTGGTGATAGGACAGAGCCCTGGGGAACACCTCAGTTGATCGATGTATGAGAAGAACGGTGGCCGTCTACAACAGTAGCTATAGAATGACCAGAAAGGAAGCTATTGATGAAGGCACAGTTAGAAGGATAGAAACCGTAAGAGGGCAGTTTGGAAATTAAAGACTTAGGCCAGACACTATCGAAAGCCTTTGAGATGTCATGTGCAAGGGGAAAGCTTTCGCCAAAGTCCCGAGAGGAGGATGACCAGGAGCCTGAAAGGTAGATGAGGAGATCGCCAGTGGATTGTCCCTGACAGAACCCATACTGATGATCAAGAAGAAGGTTATGATAGGAAAGATGCTTTAAAATTTTTCTGTTAAGAATAGACTCGAGAATTTTTGAGACACAGGATTCTAAAGCAATTTGGTGACAGAGGGTTGGGAATAGTCATCCTTCCTTGGGACTGGCTGAATGAGAGCAAACTTCCAGCAAGAAGGAAGGGCACAAGTTGATAGACAAAGACGACAGAGTTTATCTAGGCAGCGTGTAAGCACAGAAGCACAGTTCGTGAGGACAACAGGAGGGACCCCATCAGGCCCACATGTCTTGTTAGTATTGAGACCAATGATGGCAGAAAATGCGTCAGCGGAAGAAATTTTTAATGTCAGTCATGAGGAAGTCAGAGTTGGAAGAACACCGTTTCATTTTGTCGCCTAATGGACATTCCGTGTTTCTGTGCCAGACAGAGTAGGTGACAGCGAAACAGGAGGCCTAGAACGTAGCCTTATGAAACGGGTTGTTCTTCCGACCTACACGATCGAAGAGTTTGGTTGAGTATGTCCGAGATCGATCTCGGTGTGATGAGGCCTGTACAGTCAGTTCCCAGTGATAACTGATTTTTTTTTTTTTTTGCAGGAAGCACGAGGAAAAAACTGCTCTGTGTTCCCATTCCTATTGTTTCTCCTGAATAAACACAACCTAGTTAACGCGAGGAGTACCGTTGGTCAACAAAACAGACTGTGGTTCAGTAAAAAAAAAAAAAAAAAAAAAAAAGTCCTTTAATCAATAATTTTCATTAATACTGATAGACGACTATATTCATCTTATTAAGGGAAAGAATTCAATAGACTACATAATCTAGGTCAAGAGGTTACCAGTATGAAAAGATGTAGAATAAACCAAACATTTTTAAAGAAGATTGCATATTGTTGGTTAGTCCCCATCGACTACACGAGGGTCATTGACTTTTTTTTTTTTTTTTTTTTTTTTTAACCTAATCACAGTCTTCCCTAGAATACGGCATGCAACGGTCGAGTTCTCCAATTTGTACTGCTTGGTGGAAAACAATAGTAACTCAGATTTATGTATATATTATTTATGTAATTTTTACTCATTCAGCAGGCGTTAGTCAAAGATAACAGTATTAACACCCCCAGGGTCCCATGACACACTCTCAACTGTATGAAATCATCTGGCTTTAACTTACATACTCTGTTGTACGGAGTATGTAACTTGTTGCGACCATGAGAGAGCTGACGTCATCACGAAAGATAACAAATATTGCAGAGAAGAGGTAAACAAATTTGGTTCCGGATACACAAACAAACTTACGATTACTTTCCTTCTGTATAGTAAGATTTTCACTTGGAGACAGAACAAGAGACAGGAAACTTCAGCATGTCTTTGTGTCCTTTAAAAAAGTAATAAAATAATTGTGAATGAGAGACGTGGAAAGAGTCAACATTATCCTTCTTGACGTAATAAATATGAGCTACGAGAGAGAGAGAGAGAGAGAGAGAGAGAGAGAGAGAGAGAGAGAGAGAGAGAGAGGTTTGTAAATTTCACTATATAAAATAATAATAATAATAATAATAATAGTAACAACAATAACAACAATAATAACCTTGTGGCACTGTGGCTAGCCAGGCAGCTCGTGGGAGGTGGTGCGAGTCTCTTGCAAAGCTGCCAAGTTAGCAATTTTTCTGCAAGTCCTAAACCTTTTCACACCCATTTTCTGATTGATTGTTTTATTGAAATGTTCATTGTTAGAAAAGTATACAAAGTAACTTACATATACAACAAAAAGTGGTGGGCCTTACCACACACTTCCGTTAGCTACAGTACATACAGTAAACTGAAAATAAGATTCATAAGGTATATTGAGTACGGGGTTAAATAAAAGCAACATTAAATATAATTTAATCGTGTGGCGACAAGAATTTAGCTGTATTTTGCGAGTTTACAAAGTTTTAGTGATACTAAAAGTCAGCATTCCTTTTTTTTTTTTTTTTTAATGACATCTAGCGCTTTTTCATGAGTAAATTTAGAAATACTGTACTTGTGATTTAAGATGGGGAGGTCGAGATTCACGTCTGCCCAGTGCCAGAATTTTAAAAGTTGACGATACGGAAAGCGACCAGTCTCGAGCTGTTAAAAAATTGGAATATAGAACTAAAGAGACTTCTTGTTAGTCCCCTTCCGGTCCAGCTGGTCGGGGACTAGATAGGTTTGCTCGGTTTCCGTCAGTACGTCGGTACGTCCCCAATTTAGTATCAGCTCTGCAACTTCTACATGCAAGGAAAGATTTTGGTAAAACTTCACACAATTGTTCCGCACACCATGACGGTGTGACGCGCACAACAACCAGCCATCTACTCCCAAGGTCAAGGTCACAGTTGGGGTTCAAACAAGGTCGGATGCTGTCATACTTAACTATACCTACATTCGTGCCCGCTCTGTAACTTCCGCATGCATGGACAGATTTTGATATAACTTTACATAATTGTTCCTCATATGACGGTGTGTCGCGCGGAACAACCAGTTATCTACTTGTAAGTTCAGTTACAATGTATGGTTATTATCCAGTTGGGGACTTTGTATTGCATGGCAATACTTGATTCACTTGTTATTTATGGCTTCTTAGAGTATAAGATCAGTAATCAGCTTGCATGATAATCTTGCAAGTAGTTTATTAGTATTACATATTTCTTCGTATTTAAAATTTAATATTTCGTTTGAGAAGTGTTTTGTAGCTACTTATTAATAAAAGCCAGACGATCTTGTACATGAGTCCTTTCAGTCCGGTGACATTTAATATTGAATTAGTTGTCTCCCAATGATGTATTCAGCTTAGGAGATAATTTTCGAACTAGAGCGGTTAAAGCCATTATTAACCCTTTCATTTCCAGAGAGCTCCCAAGGCAGTAACTGGCCATTGGGCAGCGAGATAAACACTACGTTATTGGATTGAAAATGGTGAGAGCAAGGAAGTTTGTAAATTCGAAACTGAGGTCGTATTTATATAATATCCCAAACATTCTTACGGAAAAAATGTCTTCTTAATAGCTGAATATTATTGTGGGGAGTTCATCATTGTAGCCCTGCGAAGTGTAGTGGACTTAGCGGCTTTCTAGCACCTTTTGGCAACTCAGCTGATGGAGCAAGTGTGGGGAGGCTGCTAGACTGCCAGGGCCAGGGAGTCAGTCAGTGATGTGAGTGATGTGGTGTTGGTGGGTGGTGTGTGTAACAGCATAGGCCAATGCGTATTCCCTTAAGTTGAAGTACTTTTTTGCCATAATTAGAACACGGAGGTAGCAGTAGTTATATTCAGTGCGTGGAACGACAGACGTCATGACACTCCCACAAGGTTAGTTTTGCGTTAATTTTATCCACAACTTTATCTGATGAAGTTGGTAGGCAGTCCCATCAGTTTAGTTAACGCTGCTTTAATGCAAGATGTGCTCTTAGGCCTGATCCGATGACTTTCTTTTGTTTTCGTGCTACATTGAGACAATTATTCAGTATTTAACTTAAGGAAGACCGTCGTAGTCGTTATTGAAGGCTATATAAACCCTTGTCGTCCAGAGTTTTCCCTAAACCGAGTGTCTGGAAAAGGCAGAAGTATCCATCGGTGTGAATGAATTAGTAAGTAGAAATTTCTTCGAGTATCAATTTTCTCATGGTCGCACATTCCTGAAGTTTTATTCTATGGTATTTAACGCCGGACGAGAGATTTTATTCAGCTAGGAACGTCACTGGAGCCTTATCAGGTGTTTGATTGGTTTACCGTATATATTCGGATCATTTCATTTGGCTTAAAAAGATCTTGTGAAGAGAAAGGGTAAAAAGACAATAATTTCGTGTCAGTTTTAAGCGGAATAAAATTGTATGAATATAATAGGTACAGTAAAATAATGCCTCCTGCAAGAGGAGAGGATAAAAGCTAGATAGGCGAGGCTTGAAAAACCCTATATTTGGGGAAATAATGTACGAATGTGAGGGAACTCTACCTGGAAAAGTTTATCAAAAACCAGCCAGCCCCCCAATGTCGTTTTTGTAAACTTAGTATTTAAGGTTTGTTCATTGGGTTTCTGCGTTAATTAGCTCAAGGCCCGTACCAATCGCTAAGTACCCTTAGCAGACGATTTTTTTTTTTTTTTCACGAATTGCGCTTAAGTCTGGACAAAATACTTAAGTGATACCTACCAAACTATTTATTGGTCTTACGTACGTTTTGTAGATGACAAACTTAAGTATATACCCCTGATCACAGTCTAAGCAATATACAGTCGCCTCACGCGCAGGAAAATGACGTCAGATCAGTGTTGCCACGTACGATAATTATCGTACCTGTACGATAATATCGCCTTTGGTACTCTGTACGATAAATTTTTCTATTATCGTACAGTTTGTACGATAATTTTGGGTTGAAGGCTAGCGTGGCAGTAAATTTTGTGGCATGCATAGCTAATCATGCACACAATTTGAGAGATGAGTAATCTTAGGAGCTAATATAATGGTGATCACTGAAAATACTACGTTCATGGTCTTGCTGAGTTATCATCTGCAAGAGGAAGCACATTTCTAAGAGTTATCCATTAAAGTTCTATGGACCGCATTCTGCTGCTAGTCAGACTGATTTTCTAGATTGGCACAAAGGATATTTCGTGTAACATTATTTTTGTAATGAATTATATGATTATATTATCATAATATTATCATATTTTGATGGTATACCCTAACTCTGATTCAAAATAAAGTGATAAATATACACCAAAGTAAACATCAGTACCCTGAAAAATTACGGGACTGAAGATAATTGTAATGGGTAGGTTTTCAGTAAATACACGAAGGTATTGGCGACAGTTTTAAAATACATCAGATTAGTGAGTGAATGGTGTGGCCATGTGGAGAGGATGGAGAATGAGAGACTGATGAGGAGAGTGTGAGTGAGGTGGAGAAGGGGTAGAGGGAGGGGAGGCCAAGGATGATATGGAGTGGAGAAGTATATGAGCGGTGTGTGAGCTGGGAGCAGGGCAGTGAAATGGCAGGAGATAAGGCGACATGGAGGCGATTTGTTTGTGGCCACCCCTTACGGGATTAAGGCGTCTGGTAATACAGAAAAATGAATTTAAGTGTACGATAATTCTAACGAAAAAAACGATAATTTTGAAGAGCTGGTACGATAATTCTCATCTAAAAGTGACTGCGTCAGATGGCCTTCCATAGAAAACGAAAAGTAAAGGGATAACTCAAGTGTGACAAGTATACCCTGTTCTCTCGGCTTCACTGGCTAGAGCCAAGAAACGTTTGAATTAAGGCTGCTCGTTGGTATATGCAACACTGAGGAGCGTGGTAAATCTACAGCTCTTCTTATTTTAATGCATATATTTGTACTCTGCTTGCAATATAAGCAGCCAGTTTAAGTATGGAATAATTTCCAAAGCTAAAGAGGTCAAATTTAGCTTTAAAGATTACCATTATCAAAGAAAATTGAAGTTTATTATGAAGTTTAATAAAACGATGATTGACGTTTGAAGTAAATGCAGACATGTATTATATCACAACATGCGGATGTACGTATACACAGTGGTTGGATAATATTCTTCAAACGTCACTCATCATCTTATAAAACTTTATAATCTTTAATTTCCTTTGATAAAGGTAAACTTTTGAATATAATTTTGACCTCTTTAGCTTTGGAAATTATTCCAGATTTAAACTGGCATGTTTTCTGATGCTGCTTGACTGATATTCCCACACGGGTGAGAAGAGACTGAGGGGAGACATCTCCACCACTGCCCCGAGCCAACTGATGGCTGCGGGACCCCGGGACGTCATGCACGGACTGCTCCAAAATTTGAACCAAGCGTGAGACGACTGTGTATTACTTAGACTGTGCCCCCGATGAGGTTACAGTGTTTTTATTTTACTGTCAAGATGACCGCACAACAAAAACGACGAGGGAGAATATGAAGGGCGATAAATTATAGAGAAACAGGAAAGAAAAGCCATTTTAGGCCTATGTATGACGTTTTCAGTAAATTAACGTAAAAAGTAGAGAATGCTGAAATAGTATTATAATAGATTTGGAGATTTTGTTATGCCACATACAAATAGCCCTATGGTAATAATACTGAATCATAATCCTTCAGCAAATTAGAATACATGTGCAGAATAACAGCAGAACTACAAGAAAGTGTATTTTCTAATACCGCCCATAACCTAACCTAACCAGTCTTAGAGGGGGAAACAACCAGCTAAGATCATGCAAGCGATCCACAATTGTCCTAATAATCATGTTATGCAGGGGGATTTGCCAGTTAGGTAGTCTCGTACCTTCGAGACGTTTCTAGTACCGTAAGTTCCTGTACGAGTTAGTCATAGTTGCCAGTTAGCCTGCTGTTTGTGAGTGTAGTTATTTCGTAAGTTATGCATTAATTTAATGTGCTGTTTCTCAATAATGTTTTATTTAAGTGATTGCTTGTTAGATTATGTAATTTAAGTTCGTATGGTAAATGATTTAGAGTGTTATGTAATGTAAGACAACTCTTTATGTGTTTTGATATCCGAGTTGGCAACTGTTGTTCTCGTAAAATGTAGAAGTTTCGAGAGTAATGCAAGCATATATGAGGCGTTGAGAATAGTAGTGACGTAAGCGCCACCTCGGACGATTTTCAGTTATGTACACCATTGTCTTCCCCCGGCCTTCCTCTGTCTGCGGCAACAACTAAACAGTCAGAATTCAACCCGGAAAATGGTCGAAAACCCTTTACCTTAGAGTGGTACCTGCGGCTCTACGCGCGTCACCCAAAAAAATGTTCTCAAGTTGACTCTGCCTAGCGTAAGCGCCACGGGCAGCCAATGGCATGAGGGAACTTGCTCCTGCCGTTGAGTTATTTTAGCACTTTCTTCCTCCTGTGCCTGGACACATGACCGAGTAGTCAGAAGACAACTCGCAACACGGTTGAAATCCCTATAGTATTGAAGGTATTACCGACCCTATGGGCTCACCCAGAAAAATTGCACTCAGAGTTTACCTGCGTGAGCATATCCGCCAGTGCCAGAAGACGCAGGGCTGAGCAGCCAATGGGAGGCGGGAATGAGCTCCCGTGACTGATGACGCCCCGTTCTCGCCTCTTCCCTTCTCCTTGACCACCACAGTCGTCTTACCTCCTCCCCACCACACTGAAATTTATTGATTTTCCTTTTTTTCTGTGTGCGTTCGTAAGAACGTTTGTGCCGGCGGTATGAGTGATTCAACGGAGAGTGAGGATGACCCTGGAGTGCCTCTATGGAGAAAAACGCAGTTAATGTGGCAATATTCAGATTGTGGTATATGAATGTATTACTGTATGGAAAGCCCTGTAATAGAGCTTCAATTTAAAAGAAACACGAGCTTCCTATCATATCCCACTATAAAGTTATCACAGTCTGAAGATTGCAAAACTTTAACTGCTTTTTTCTCCATTGTTTATATATGGCGTTTACATCAGCACTATTCTCAATGCCTCATATAAGATGGTGTAGAGACTATTTCAAGTTCAGTCGGGTGTCAAGTCAGTTTGAATGAAGTGCTGTCAGTTTTGGTTTAGTGCAGTGTTAGTGTCAGTGAAGGTTGTATATTTTTGGAACTTGTGAAAACTGGCAAACATTGACGGGTTATTGAAGTTGAAGTGTATTAAGTCTAATTACTGTCAATGAAGATTATTTTCAGTACTTGTGTAATAAGTGAAGTGTTAGCAAGCATAAAGTGTACCAACTGTGTTGTTAAACGTTAAGTGTAACTGCAATCGGTAAAGTTTGTATAGCTCCAGTGTTTGTGAGAACAGTGAAGTTGGAAAGCATTTAGTGGAATTATTTGGAAAATAAAGACAGTGAACGTTAAGAAGTCAGTGTTTATTTTCGCCTCAGCTGATCTTGTGTACTGCACACCTAAAGGCTGACCATAAGAACAACAACTCACTGGGCAACATCCTCCCTGTACTGTACCACTGCTGTTGGAGCCTGTGGCAGTGTGGGGTGGGGATGTAACACTGGTATCAGGAGTGGGATTATAATTTCAGGGCTGCAGTGAGTCTAATCTTCAACATGGAGCAAGAAGGGGTCCAGACAAGAGGCCAAGCTAGGCAGGAAGAGGCATCAGTGGGTGGAATTATGAAACTATTACAGGCACTACAAGCACATATAAAGGCACAGAGTGAAAAACTAGAGGCACAGAATGAAAAACTAGAGGCACAGAGTGAAGGACATAAGCAACTCCAAGCACAGTTACAGGCCCAACGTGAAGAACAAGAAGAACAATTGCAGGCACAAAAACAAGAAATCAAAGAACAAATGCGGGCACAGAACGAAGGACAGAAAGAATGTTATGAACAGCTTCAGGAGGCATTACAGGAGCAACAGAGGAAATTGCAATTGAGGGTGCAAGGACAGTCAGATGCATTTATGGGGGAAATGAAGGAAGAACAGCAACAGCTTAACCTGTCATGTCCCGAGGTTTTCCGCACCTCCGACATCCTCCAGTCCCGAGATATTTTCGAAATTTTTTTTTTTGGCTAAAACCTTTGCTTTTGGTGAGAAACATCGAAAATTCATAGAGAAATCACTCACCTGAGGTTTAAAATACTCATTCCAGGTAGGAGTTCCTCCTTACCTGACTGGGTCTTCTAACATGCTGGCACCAAAGAAAACGAGTTCTGTGGGAGGGTAACTATTTTATCCTCTCATAAACCGTATTTATTTATTTACTTGGTACGAATTTATATGTAGTATGAGAGTATATTGGTTTTCAGACAGTAATATAGGCATTATAAGCATTGTTTCACTCACTAACTAATCACCACTCATGACCTTTTTTTTCCCACATTACCTGATCATCATTTCTGACTGTTTCTTCCTGTAATGCTATGTAAACCTTGTCCTCCACATTGTCATCGATTGGGGAATCACTCTGGCCCTGAATGTCTTTATTGGCCAGGTCACTGGTAACAGGTGAATTGCCGAGACAATGGCGTGAGGGAGGGAGGGGGGAGGTTATGCGGTGTAAGGCATTGTCCCTGCTTGGCATCTTGTAGAGGAATAGAGGGTGTCCCATGTATACATACGAAAAATCACGCGCGAAAATTGAAAATTGTTCAAATTAGGGACCTTGCAATTGCACGACGTACCGGTACGTCGCCGGGACTGGCAAATGCAATTGTTGCAATGTACCCATACGTCGATGGGACGGGGCGGGTTAAAGAGGAAGTAGACACCAAGCTAGAGCAGCAGAAGTATGAGATAAGCAAGAATGTGACAAAGTGTAAACAGCATGTAGACAAACAGCTGAAGACAGTTAGTGAGGAAATAGTGACGGAGTGCAAACAGCATGTGGACGACCCGCTGAAGATTAGCAAGCGAACTGTGACAGAGTGCAGACAGCATGAAGATAACCAGCTGAAGCATGCAGTCGATCATGAGAAGATAATTAGTGAGAATATGGAGGCTGTAGAGAAATATCGCACTGCTGGGCCTCAGGTTAGTGTACAGAGAGCATATGAAAGGAATGGACAGTGTATGGTGAATCTTGACAGATCCAAGCATCTAAAGGTGGCATTTCAGGGTTGAATAATCAGAATGTAGGAGATTTAAGTCCTGACCTTAATTATGATGCCCCAGTTTTTAGGCCCCAAACCAGTGAAGTGCATGGCTATAATGGGAGTCCAGTTAAAGAGGAACCTCAACAAAGTGATGGTAGAGTATCTTGGGAAGCTTACCGTGCACAGTTTGAGGTACTTGCGGATCAGAACGGTTGGGATAAGAAGGCTGCAGAAGACCAACCACTGAAGAAATGCAAGAGAACCTTGATGAATAGTGTGTGAGAAGACAGAAGGACAGACTACATGCAGCGTAGTAGCAATGGGAATCGCAGGAAGAAATGCTGCTGTACTGTAGTGATGGAGCCGGCGTCAGATGGAGAAGACCTGGGGAGGATGCAGATGGAGGGTGCAGATTTGCAACCGGTGCTTGAGTGGCTGCAGTGGAGTGTGGTGCAACCATCATGGGGAGGAGTTTCCAGGTTGAGCCCTGCGACTGGGAGCTGCTGGAGTCAGTGGGACATTCTTCGTTGCAATGGACTACTGGAGTGTCAGTGGGAGACTCCCAGTGATCTCAGCAAGTGTTGGCAACTGGTGGTTCCGAAGAAGTTGAGATCTGATATCTTGGATGAGTCCTGTAATCAGATCACTAGTGGGCATCTGGGAGTAAAGACAATTCTAAGCCAGCTGCAACACAAGTTTTACTGGATTGGCATGCGTCAGGATGTTGAAGAGTGGTGTCAGACCTGTGATGTGTGCTGTGTCAAGAAGAGAACCAAGACCTTACAGAAGGAGTGGACTGTGTGGAGAAGAAAGGACATTGTCAGAAGCGGCATAGAAGAAGACCGGATAAGTTGAAGGATTATTTTGTGTATAGTTAGAGGTTTCAGTAGGATTAAGGTTTGTGTTTGTATATCTTGTGCAGTTTTGTTGGGACGACAAAGAACTAGGGCGAGGGTAGTGTTATGAAGGGGGATTTGCCAGTTAGGTAGTCTTGTACCTTCGAGACGTTTCTGGTACCGTAAGTTCCTGTACGAGTCAGAGTTACCAGTTAACCTGCTGTTTGTGAGCATAGTTATTTTGTAAGTTATGCATTAAATTAATGTGCTTTTTCTCAGTAATGTTTTATTTAAGTGACTGCTTGTTATATTATGCAATTTAAGTTTGTATAGAGTGTTATGTAATGTAAGACAACTCTTTACATGTTTTGATATCCGAGTTGGGAACTGTTGTTCTCGTAAAATGTAGAAGTTTCGAGAGTAATGCAAGTTTATATAAGATGGTGTAGAGACTATTACAAGTTTAGTCGGGTGTCAAGTCAGTTTGAGTGAAGTGTAGTCAGTTTTGGTTTAGTGCAGTGTTAGTGTCAGTGAAGGTTGTATATTTTTGGTACTTGTGAAAACAGTGGCAAACATTGACGGGTTATTGAAGTTTGTATATCGCTGGAACTTGAAAAGACAGTGAAGTGTATTAAGTCTAATTACTGTCAGTGAAGATTATTTTCAGTACTTGTGTAATAAGTGAAGTGTTAGCAAGCATAAAGTGTACCAACTGTGTTGTTAAACATTTAAATGTAACTGCAATCGGTAAAGTGTGTATAGCTCCAGTGTTTGTGAGAACAGTGAAGTTGGAAAGCATTAAGTGGAATTATTTGGAAAATAAAGACTGAACGTTAAGAAGTCGGTGTTTATTTTCGCCTCAGCTGATCTTGTGTACTGCACACCTAAAGGCTGACCGTAAGAACAACAACTGACGGGCAACATCCTTCCTGTACTGTACCACTGCTGTTGGAGCCTGTGGGGTGGGGACGTAACAATCAGTTATGTCTGTGCCCCATGGTTATCACTCTTTTTCATATACAGTACATGCAATAAATTAACGTAGCCTGTATGTACAAAATAATCAGGAAATGTCGTGCAAGCATTGAGGAGCCGATCATAACCTAACCTATCCATGTTTTAACGGGGAAACGACCTCGTCAGTGTGAGGTCTTGATGGGATTCATATATAATGAATTTTGTCATCATAGTCAGCCCTAGTTGTGCCGCATGGTGACCTGCTTTATCATTTGCATTCAGTCAGATGAAGTACATATTTATAAAACACCAAGAAAACATCTTACAAGCATACATCACAGGGAACCATCTATGTTTTGTCGGGGAAATGATTACCCGTCCGGCAGCATCATTGTTAGGTGATGTAAAAGATTCTAAACGTAGTTTGACCTCATCAGGTCTTGTGCCCAACAGCAATGATTATCTTGATCATCCAGTAAATCATAACACAGGTGTAAAAGATCAGGGAAACGTCCATATCTTGACAGGGAAACTTCAGTACGGTACTCTGGACCATAACGAACACACGTCTTGAGACGGAACAACTCAAAGTATAACGATGGTAGGTTGGCAACGGAAATGACAGTTTGGGAGGAGACATACAACCAAGAAATTCAGATTTCACTCTGCACTCGACACTCAGAAAATTGTAGTACCCTCTATTGTGATGTTAACCCTCTAGATACTTAGGATAGCGGTGCAAAAGTCACCTGCTTGTTACTGGACGATGCAGGCTGTGTCAAACCCACTGAGCTCTATAATATGGAGTAGCTTTCTTCGCCGCGAGCGTGTGATTTTGGCCACCATATTGAAACACCTACACGTTGCTTATAATTCTATAACATGCATGGATAATTTATTTTTTTCAGCCTAGTTCAACAAATTATATGGGTTCCATTTAGCCCAGAGTATAAAATATGCCATACGTTGCTGCAGTGCATAACATACCCTTTTTTTGTTTGTTTTTCTGTATGATCTTAACCTGATGTCAGTTTATGATAGTAATTATAAAACTGATGTCGATTGAAAAAGCACATATATGAAAAGAATGTATATTTCGCCATCATAAAGTATATGAGCACATCACTATCTCTCTATTGCCAGACTCCTGAATCCCGTAAGGGGTGACCACAAACAAATCGCCTCCATGTCACCCTGTCCCCCGCCATTTCACTGCCCTCCCCCCAGCTCACACCCCCTCTCATATATCTCTCCACTCCATACCTCCATCTCATCCTTGGCGTCCCCCTTCCTCTCCCCCCCTCCACCTTACTTGTATACGCTCTCCTTGTTAGTATCTCGCTCTTCATCCTCTCCACATGGCCAAACCACTTCAGTGTATTTGTTCTAATGTTTCCATTTGCATCTCTATCCACACCACAACGCTTATTCATTTCCTCATTTGTAAGTGTCTCTCCATGTCACTCCACATGCCCCTCACAAATAATTCATTTCCACTTCTCTCACTCTTGTGTCCATCCAACAAGGTCCAAGCTTCACTTCCATACATTAGAGTTGGTATGACAATACTATCATGCTGCAACTTTTTTACTTCCATGCTCATCTCCCTATTCCTTATCACTGCTTTGAAAGAAACAGTAACCTTATTTCCTTGTTGCACCCTTTCAAGCACTTCATCCTCCAAATAAACAGTGAAAATGTGTCATTATCTATCAACTATTACCATTATTACCTACACATATCTTTATAAACATAAACATACATCCATAATTATAACCTACTGATTTTCAAAAACAATCAACCTATCTAGCTGCTTTCTTACTTTAGCACC
Organism: Coenobita brevimanus; assembly: GCF_032717465.1. Lineage (NCBI taxonomy): Eukaryota > Metazoa > Arthropoda > Malacostraca > Decapoda > Coenobitidae > Coenobita > Coenobita brevimanus. The sequence continues at coordinate 22,944,193 of NC_136978.1, forward strand.
AATCGCTTCCTCAATGATGGATTTCTTTATGTGGTGCAGCCTAATAACACTCTAGCACTGTGCCACTAGCAGGGGCGTCATTTGGGGGGGGCAGTGAGGGGCGCTTCCCCCCCCAAGCTTTCTAAGGGGGCCTCCAAATCAAATACTGTATAATTACTGAAAAAAATATATAAAGAACACCGTGAAAGTAAAAATAATTTTTATTTAGCAGCAATACGTTTTGAGTGAAGTATATCGTGTGTGTGTGTGTAATAATCACAATAATTTGCTACGTATGTTAAAGGATGTCAGAGTAAATCTGTTCCAAGTCCACTGTTCAGTTACAGCAACTTCAGCATCAAGCTGCCTTTTTTATTGTATTCTGGCTATCATTGAAAGCTTTTATTCACCTTAGGAAGTATGTACCTGTCTTTTCGTGGACATGATGAGGGTGGTGAGCCATTGAATAAGGGAAATTTTGTAGCAGTTCTTCACCTAATTGCTGAATCAAATCCCTTTCTAAAACAAAAGTTACATCAACGATATGGCCATCACATAAGTCCTCGGTACCAGAATGAGTTGATATCAGTTGTTGGAAGACATATCAAAGACACAACTTGTGCTGAAGCACAAGAAACCAAGTACTTTTCAGTTATGGTTGATGAAATGAAAGACTTGTCAAAAAAAGGACAGATGGCTATTTTTGTGCAGTACTTTAGTGGGGGTATTGTGAAGGAACGTGTCATTGGAACCTATCACATGGAAAAAGTTGATGTTGCAAGTTTAGCTGATTTCATATATAAGGAGAGAGAACAATCTGTTCTAACTGCGTGGCCCAGTGTTATGATGATGCTAGTGTAATGAGTGGTTGCTTTAGTGGGGTTCAAGTAAGACTAAGGGATAAAATTCACCAGCAGTATACATACATTGCCATGCACACAGGCTGAATTTAGTACCCGGTACTGGGCGACTGCTAAAGAATACCAGTGGCCTCTCTTCATTTTCTTCAGTTATTAACACACCTTACACAGTTAGTACGAACAGTAACACAAGGAACCAACTTTTCATAGAGGCGCAGAAAGCAGAAGATCTTCAGGTTTTGACACTAGAAAGACGTGCTGTAATTAGATGGTCTTACTATTGTAGGTCAGTATCAAAGGTTAAGCCCCACTATGGAAGTTTGCTATCAGTGCTTCATACAGCTTCAGAGGGTTCTGATTCATAAGCTGCAGCAGAAGCAATTGGACCGTACAAAAAGTTTGAGTCTTTCAGGTTCGTAATGGATCTACATAGTATTGAATAAGTCCTTAGAGTTATCAATAGTTTGTCAGATCAGCTTCAAGCAAAGGAAGTCTTACTATCTGAAGCTTGCTCTCTCATACAGTCAACTATTAAAGAATTGCAGGTCTTGAGAACTGACGAGGCTTTCTCTGATATTTTTGACAAAGCTAAAGATTTTGCTTCAACACATGTGATTGATACCAACTTGGAAAATTCAGATCAGTTGGGCACACCTAAGAGAATTCAGAAGGTATCATCAAGACTAAAGAGCTTCTTAACAGATTCAGCACTAGGGAGAAGTGAGGTGAATACTTGTATTGCTCCAAAGACTGAAATCAAAAGAACCTATTTAGATATATTAGACAGATTTCTCTCAGAGCTTCATATTCGCATCACACAAAAATGCCCTTAATAGAATCAATGAATGCACTTGATTGCAATTCCAGAGACTTTCTAGGATATGAGAAGCTTTCTATTATACTAAAGTCATACATATTCTTCTAGTTTCCCAAATATCTGTTGCAAAAGGACATTTTCTGTGTAAGAGTGACAAGCCAAAGCATGTTTGAATTATATGATGAACTCAGACTGTTAGATTGTGCTTATTCAGAAATAGTGAAAATTATCAAAATTCTTATCACACTTCTAGTAACTGCTGCAGGCAATGAACGACTTTCTTCAGTATTTAGCTTAGTCAAAATACTGGTATATCTAAGAACCTCAGTGAGAATTGATTGCTTAGTGACTTGCTAGTTATGGCCTCAGAAAAGGAACTTGTTAAAAATCTTAACACCCTGGTTAATAACTTTGCAAGCAGAGATCATGGAGATATCCACTGTTGCAGTAGTTTATTCATTTTTCAACGCAATAAATATACGTAGTTTAGTTTTCAGTTTCCTCTAGTGAATTCTGAAATTAATATATTATTTTTACCTGAGCCTCTTCCAAATTTAACCCGCGACGTTCCATCGACGTGAATTAACGTCCACACGTTTTGTCACTGCTAATCCCATTGACGTACATCAATGCGAATCAATTGCAAGGTCCCTAATTTGCACAATTTTCAATTTTCGTGAGTGATTTTTGGTACGTATACACGGGACACATTACAAGATGCCAGGCAGGGACAATACCTTACCCAGCATGACCTCCCCCCCCCCCTGCACGCCATTGTCTCAGCAATTCACCTGTTACCAGTGACCTGGCCAGTAAAACCATGTCAAGCCGCGGTACGAAATTCAGGGCTAGAGTGGTTCCCCAATTGATGACAACGTGGAGGACAAACTTTACATAGCATTAGAGGAAGAAACAGTCAGAGATGATGATCAGGTAATGTTGCCAAAAAAGGTCAGGTATGTTGATGTGTTGCATGAGTGAAACAGTGCTTATATTGCCTATATTACTGTGTGAAAACCAATATTGTCTCGTACTACATATAAATTCGTATCACATAAATAAATAAATACCGTTTATGATTGGTGTGGAATGGTTACACTCCCATAGAACTCGTTTTCTTTGGAGCCAGCCTGAGAGAAAACACAGTAAGGTAAGGAGGTACTGCTACCTGTATCGAGTATTTTAAACCTCAGGTGAGCGATTTCTCTATGATTTTTCGATGTTTCTCACCAAAAGCGGAGGTTTGAGCCAAAAAAAATTTTCCAAAAATGGTCAGGATTGGGGGGAGTCAGTGGTGGAAAAGTGGTCGGTATGGGGCGGGTTAACCCCTAAAACGCGGCTGTGTACAGTCGTTCCTCCCTGAGTGGCGGGGTTGTATCGCGGTCTGAGTACCTGTAGGAAAATATTCGCCAAAAATCAGAGATTAACCCTAGAACATTATACTTGGTATGGCAGATAGTACTTACATTCAGCTTTCTCCAGAGACAGGTGTTGAGCCTTCGTGGACTACCCAAGGACTTGTGGAGACTTGCAAAGTTGGTTAACCAAATCTTCACTTTCACACCTCCAGCAGCCCGGTTTCCCCTCTACCACAGCCTCATTCTGTCACAGTAAACTTTATACTACAACGTAAAGGTAGTTAGGAATCCGTATTTGTACAATAAGCACTGAAAATAAGGCTAAAATCAGTGGAGCGTACGGCCGACATGCACTGTGGCGGCGGTCTTCCCGTCACTCAACAAACATTTCCATTTTCACAGCTAAAAACATGTATACTACATTATTTTCAATCATATTACTTCCCAAAAGATCATCACGGCGCGCTTTTTATTCTGCCTTACGTCCGCCACTTTATTCTCGTTCCTGTCGGCCGCTTGCACCGACTGGGAAGAGCTAGGACTCGCCATAATCTCACTTTGAAAGCTTGCAGTAAACTGATGCTAAACAGAGGCAAACCGTGAGAAAAAAAGCTAGTGTTACAACTGGGGAAACAAGCGTTTCCTAGTAGCATAAACTGCTTGTGAGAGGAGATCGCAGATTTACAGTTCTGAGCACTCAGAGCGCTGCCATGTATCACAGCCAGGCTGGCCGGGCCGTGGTGGGGGGGGGATGGGGGGAAAGCGCGATATTTGGCAACAACTGAGGTCAGTAGTACAAAGGTAAAGTATGCTAGTTGTAGCTAGAGGGTGGTGGTACTGATAGACAATACCAGCTGGAGCCTGCTTGCCCGCGGTTATTCAAAATTTACTAAAATCGCAAACGCGACGACCCGCGTTTTAGGGATTAAAAACCATCATTTTATGTCTCTCACATCTTAGTGTAGAGCCTACTTTTTCACATTATGTGGTTCATTGTATTTTGGGGGCTAATAAGCTAAAAGCTTTCCATTTTCAATTCATTTACAAGTTTACAACTTTTCATTCACAAATTTATATTCATTATCTTTTCATTAGGCTATAAGAATGAAGTCAGTTTAAGCTTTCACCAGTACAAATATTTTAATTGCTATTTGGTCTATTATCCAAGGTCATTAGCATATAATGCAATGATATATACTTTACCATGCACTTTAAATTACATATTCAACTTTAAACAGAAATACTGTCAATGCTGGAATATCCATTAGTGTGTGTCAGGAAGTAATTGATTTAATAAATAATTATATATATATATATATAGATAGATAGATAGATAGATAGATATAGATAGATAGATAGATGTAGATAGATATATATATATATAGATAGATAGATATATATCTATCTATCAATCTATCTAACTATCTATATTATTCTCTCTCTATAGATAGATAGATAGATATAGATACAGTAAAAGCCCTATTATTCGTGATTATTCGGTAGATCCGACATTTCGGCAGTTTTGAGAAATAGTCCCATTTACGAAAATCTTTGTTCAGCAGATGTCCGGAATCATCTCGGCAGCCCAGGAAGTGTTGTCTGTGACTTGTAGGCCTATTGTTTCATTACAGTTCTGTGTGTTCACTAATTTCTATATTTTTTCAGATTCAGGTATAGTACTGTATTGATTACAATATTGCACAGTATCATACAGTACAGCATCCACCCCCACCAAATTAGCGACGGTTACATTCCAAGCCCCCTCGCTAATTCTTGAAATTCTTTCATTCTTGACACCCTCCTGAAAATGACATTTACCAGTAATTGCATAGCCCATGAACCACTGATACTGTAATGCATTACGCATAAATAAATGTTGTTTGTTAAATCAGTTTCCCCATTGTTATTAGCTTTATGGCTGTAACAGCTCTAGTATTTTTATTCCTCAGCATCATGGTGAAAGGGACTGTCCTGTTTAACTAAACCTAACCTAACCAAGTTTAACTGTACCTAATAATTTAACCTAACCTAACCTAAAGTCAGAAAAATACTTAAAAATAAAGTGGAGGAATATGAATTGCTAAGGTCTCTCTGATGAAATTAAACATACATTTAGCGCTCATTCTTTTGTTCATTTTTGTGTTTAATGAGAAAGAGAGAGTATTGATGCAAACAGTAATATATCCCATTAACCTCTTAATAACCTCTGGCGCTGAATAACTCTTTACAGTACCGATGTCAGTGATGTCAAATTAGTGTGAGCTATAAAGAAAACTGAACAATTATGGGGTGGGAATGAAGGTCACTGATATGTTTACACGACTCTACGCTATGATTCCAAGCAGTCAGGCGGTGGGTTAATCTCCGATGTTTTTGCCCATTTGGTAAATGCACCGTAACTTTATCAATTTTTCCGTGACTCATAGCGAATCATAGCATGGATTTAGGAAGCTAAATAACACATTGTTAGGTGAGCCAGACGATTATCTTCACATCTTTAAGAAAAATAAGTTGATTTCAGAAGAATGGAAGAAACTCTATATAGAGAGGGATTAAATTTCTTCCATTTTCTTAAAGATGTGAAGATAATCGTCTGGTGCACCTAACAATGTTATTTAGCTTCCTAAACCCATGCTATGATTCGCTATGATTCACAGGAGAAATTACAAAGTTACGGTGCATTTACCAAATAGGCGAAAACATCTGAGATTAACCGATCCCCTGACTGCTTGGAATCATAGCGTAGAGTCGTGTAAACGTACCAGTGATCTTCGTTCCCTTCCCATAATTGTTAACAGTTTTTTCATAGCTCACTAACTTGACATCACTGACATCGGTACTGTAAAGGGTTGTTCAATGCTGGAGGTTATTAAAGGGTTAATGGAATATATTACTGTTTCCATTAATACTTTCCGTTTCACTTGTAAACAAAAAAACGAACAAAAGAATGAGTGCTAAATGTATGTGTAACTTACATCAGAAAGACCTTACCTATTCATACTGGTTCACTTTTTTTTATGCGATTTTCCGACTATTTTATTTTGGAAAAAGTACTGTATACAGCACTCACTCCAAACATATTTGTAATAATATAAGTAGTGATGAGTTCATCAATACAAGTGATGTACTGAGCTGGTAGGTAATAGTCCATATAATTTCGGCCATCCAGGAAGTGTTACCTGACTTGTAGGCCTACTGTGTCATTACGCTTGTATATGTTAACTAATTTATATATATATTTCTGATTGAGGTATAGTACAGTATTGATTACAGTATTGTACAGTATACAGTACTCTCTCCAAACACAGTTGTAATACCATAAGTGGTGATGACAGTGTTCACCAATATATTTAAGGTACTGAGTGGGTATGTTTTTGATAATTCGGCAAATCCAATTTCTCAGCATCATCCCGGTCCCACAGATGCCGAATAATGGGACTTCTACTGTATATATATATATATATATATATATATATATATATATATATATATATACAGTAAAAGTCCTATTATTCGGCAGCTGATTGTTCGGTAGATCCGACATTTTGGCAGTTTTGAGAAATAGTCCCATTTACGAAAATCATTGATTGTTCGGCATATGTCCGGAATCATCTCGGCAGTCTAGGAAGTGATATCTGTGGATTGTAGGCCTAATGTTTCATTACACTTCTGTATGTTCACTAATTTCTATATTTTTATTCAGATTCAGGTATAGTACTGTATTGATTACAATATTGCACAGTATCATACACTACAGTAACCACCCCTACCAAATTAGCGAGGGTTACGTTCCAAGCCCCCACGCTAATTCTTGAAATTCTTTCATTCTTGATGCCTTCATGAAAATGACTTACCGGTAATTGAGTAGCCCATGACACTGTAATGCATTATCCATAAATAAATGTTGCTTGTTAAATCAGTTTCCCCGTTGTTTTTAGCTGTACGGCTGTGACAGCTCTAGTGTTTTTATTCCTCAGCATAATGGTGGGACTGTCCTGTTTAACTGAACCTAACCTAACCGAGTTTACCTGTATTTAACCAAACCTAACCTAACCTAAAGTCAGAAAAATACTTAAAATTAACTGGAGGAATATGAATTGCTAAGGTCTCTCTGATGAAAGTTAAACGTACATTTAGTTCTCATTCTTTTGTTTGTTTTTGTGCTTAACGTGAAAGAGAGAGCATTGATGCAAACAGAAATATATCCCATTAACCCCTTAATAACCTCCGACATTGAACAACCTTTTACAGTGCCGATGTCAGTGATGTTAAGTTAACGTGAGCTATAAAGAAAACTGAACAATTATGGGGAGGGAACGAAGGTCGCTGGTATGTTTGCATGACTACGGTACGATTCCAAGCAGTTAGGCGGTCGGTTAATCTCAGATGTTTTCGCCCATTTGGTAAATACACCGTAACTTTATTAATTCTCCAGTCAATCATAGCGAATCATAGCATGGGTTTAGGAAGCTAAATAACACATTGCTAGGTGAGCCAGACGATTATCTTCCCATCTTTAAGAAAAATAAATTGATATCAGAAGAATGGAAGAACTTTACGTACTCAGAGAGGGATTTAATTTCTTCCATTTTCTTATAAGATGTGAAGATAATCGTCTGGTGCACCTAGAAATGTGTTATTTAGCTTCCTAAACCCATGCTATGATTCGCTATGATTGACTGGAGAATTAATAAAGTTACGGTGCATTTACCAAATGGGCGAAAACATCTGAGATTAACTGACCCCCTGACTGCTTGGAATCGTAGCTAGAGTTGTGTAATCATACCAGTGACCTTCGTTCCATTCCCATAATTGTTCACAGTTTTTCCATAGCTCACTAACTCGACATCGGTACTGTAAAGGGTTGTTCAATATCGGAGGTTATTAAGGGTTCATGGAATACATTACTGTTTCCATCAGTACTCTCCTTTCACATGTAAACAAAAAAAAAACGAACAAAAGAGTGAGTGCTAAATGTAAGTTATAACTTTCATCAGAAAGACCTTACCAATTCAGATCCCTTTACTTTATTTTATGCAATTTTCCGACTATTTTATTTTGTTTGGAAAAAGTAATGTATACAGTACTCACTCCAAACATATTTGTAATAATATAAGTAGTGATGAGTTCACCAATACAAGTGATGTACCGAGCTGGTAGGTAATATTCCGTATCATTTCGGCCATCCAGGAAGTGTTACCTGACTTGTATGCCTACTGTGTCATTACACTTGTATATGTTCACTAATATATATATATATATATATATATATATATATATATACTGTATTTCAGATTTTGGTATAGTACTGTATTGATTGCAGTATTGTACAGTACAGGTAACTCGCACGGAACACGATCTCACGGAACGCGCTCGCAATTATACACGGTAAGGGCTGGGATACATATAAGACAACGTAAGATTAAAAAACCATTATGAAAACTACAAATTAACGCAGGAGAGGCCTTTGAAAGATCAAATCCTCGAACGTCACCGCAGCGCGCGGATTGTTTTGATTACGTGACGATCTAGGCGGGAAATTATTCAGTGAGTGAGACATTCCCGAGTACAGTAGCACAGTATTTGTAAGTTAAATATTTACAGTACTGTACTGTTCTGGTAAGTTTATGTGCAACTTAAAGTACTATTAAATAACGTTAAAGCAAGAAATAAAGTCTTATAACCAGTTTACCTGATAGGCGTCAGAATATTGCCTTTTTTATTTGTTCGTTTTTTCCACAGTACTGTACAATATTTGTAAGGTAAATATTTACTGTTCTCGTATGTACTGTACTTGTAAGCACTTAAATAAAGTTAAATCATTAAATAAAGCCTTGTAACCAGTTAACCCGAATTATATGATTGCCCATGATCGGCGTCGTAATATTGCCTTTTTTGTTTGTTCGTTAAACTCTTACTGTACTGCTTTTCTACAGTACAATTGTATTTGTAAGTTAAATATTTACTGTTCTGACATGTACTTGTAAGCAATTAAAGAATTAAATAAAGCCTTGTAACCAGTTAACCTGATTTATGTGATTACCCATGATCGGCGTCAGAATATTGCCTTTTTTGTTTGTTCGTTAAAGACTTATAATAAGAGAAAAATACATTTTTGTCTTGGTATCTTTACCTATTTGCTCAGGTTTGCTGTAATGGTTTGGATCATTTGATGCAATGCAACTTGTAGAAAACTGTGAAAACTTTCGGGAAGTGAACGAAAATTTGGGACGTGAGACTGACCTTGACTTCACCCTCTCATGTATCATCTGTCAGTTCACCACCTGCTATCGTGATGAGTGGATGTACGATTTTTTCGCTCGTGGCCATGCCTAACTACACATAGTTACACCCATTATCTCGACCCAGACAGAAAATACAATCTTTTTCCTCCCTTGCAAAACACAAACAACCACCCTGTTTACGAGACAACAATATATATTGCGAAAATAACACGGTAAAATGATAAAGATGAACATAAAATGATAAAGATGAACATGTTATGACGGAAGAAGTACGTTTTCCCCGTCTGTAAACGTATTTATTTCTGCTTTGTATCTGTATTCGTAATAATTAGACTTATTGTTGGTTCTGAAACTGCATTACGATTCTATTTTTAGCCATTCTCGTGGTCTGGGAGCTGGAAGTTGTGACACAACTTCCTTATTGCTAATCGGACTGACCCTCCACTTTATTCTCCCGTGGCAGAGTCTAGCCTTGGAGGACGTGCAGTTTTCTCATTTAGGACTGAAAATTCAACTCTTTCGCTCCCTTTTCCAAGCATGAGCACAACGATAACGTAAAAAATAACTCGAAACTACCATAAACATATATCAAAAAGGTGAAAATGTATTCATAACATTTTTTTTTTCCAGCCATTCCTAACAGTACTGAAATCATTCGATATCACAGTACTGCATTTCTAAGTTAAATATGTACTGTTCTGGTATGTACTTGTTATAGCACTGGTACCAGTTAACCTGATTTATAAGATTACCTATGATCGGCGTCGGAATGTTTCCTTGTGTTTACGTACAGTATTTGTGTGTTGAAGTTTTGCTCTGGAGTACTGTATTTGTGAGTTATAACATTAAATAAACCTTCTAACCACTTAAAGTGCATTCTAGTGATTACCAGTGACAGATAACAGCAAAACAACACATTTGGGGGGTCTAGGGAGCAAAATACGGAGTAGTTTAAATATACGCGATTTCGCACCTAACACGGCACCGTAGGAACGAAACCCACGTGTTCCGTGCGAGTTACCTGTATACAGTACTCTCTTCAAACACAGTTGTAATACCGTACCGTAATTGGTGATGAGTGTTCACCAATATATTTAAGGTACTGAGTGGGTAGGTTTTTGATTATTCGGCAAATCTAATTTCTCGGCATCATCCTGCTCCCATAGATGCCGAATAATGGGACTTGTACTGTATATATATATATATATATATATATTATTTTTTATATATTTGTTTACTCCTTTAATTCCCTGACCATACCATTGCATGTGGCTTCAAAATGTTCGCTTGCCACCCCACCCATGTGGAGAGGTGGGAGTAGGAGTGGCCTAAATAGCCTATGCCCCCCCCTAAGGAAAACTGAAATGACGCCCCTGGCCACTAGTTTTATTAACTTGTGAATATGATTGTCCTCAATGGATATTTCAAACATATGAGTGTTTAGACAATCAAATATTTTCTGTACAGTGTGAGATACTGTGTAGCACAGCTGTGGAAATAACTAGTGGCATAGGGTGACGTTTTGATAATTTCTTTTCCTTCTGCAAAATATGACAGCATGTCTCTGTTTCATGGCAGATTCAAACAACACTCACTTGCATACAGGAGGCCTCCCCTAGCTATCTCTTTTATCAATATAACTGCTAAACAAACTACTGCCTTTTGATGCTGATACAAGTGCTTCTTGACAAGGAAGACAACGAATCTTTTTCTTGGTCATTTTCACAACATATCCAGCAGTATAAGCAATAGCAGCTTCTTTATATTCAGAAAGAGGCAAAACATTTGGAACATCTGCATAAACATGGTCTTCATGTGCTGGTACTTTGTCAATAAAATTAAAAGCTGCTGCCTCATTAAAACATGACACATCACCAAAGGTCCCAAAAGTATCAACACTCATTATATGAGTATCATCCACTGGGATACAGTTACCGGTACCATTTTTTCTATGTGATGTCTCAGTAAGAGCTGTTTATATGCTGCTTTGAAATTTACTGTAGTTGAATTATTAAAGCCACCCTTTCCTCGAATAGCCGAGAAAAAAAGTTCTAAATGATCTTGGCTTAGTATGTATGTCAGTAGACATTTCAAGGGTGCTTTGGTGGAAGCAACATATTTTTGGAAGATATCTTTCAATGAATTTATTGTTATTAAAAAACCAAGGGGGGAGGTGAGAAGACAGGAAGAAGTCAGTAGGATAGAAGTTGTGGAGGCAATGAAGAAAGTTCTATCTATCTATCTATTGCCAGACGCCTCAATCCCGTTTGGGGTGGCCACAAACAAATCGCCTCCAAGTCGCCCTGTCCCCCGCCATTTCACTCCCCTGCTCCCAACCCACACCCCCCTCTCTCATATACCTCTCCACCCCATCTCTCCATCTCATCCTCGGCCTCCCCCTCCCTCTTTCCCCCTCCACCTCACTCACATACACTCTCTTCGTCAGTCTTTCACCCTCCATCCTCTCCACATGGCCAAACCACCTCAGTGTGTTTCTCATAACGCTTCCTATCACATCCACATCAACACCACAACGCTCCTTTATATCCTCATTCGTCAGCCTGTCTCTCCATGTGACTCCACAGGCTCCTCTTAAATAACTCATTTCCACGCTCTCACTCTTGACTTGTGTCCTTCCAACAACGTCCAAGCTTCACTTCCGTACATTAGAGTTGGTATCACAATACTGTCATGTAGTAACTTTTTCACTTCCATGCTCACTTCCCTGTTTCTTATCACTGCTTTCGAAGAACCAGCAACCTTTCTTCCCTGCTGTACCCTTTCAAGCACTTCACCCTCCAAACCTCCATCCTTACTCATCACACTACCCAAGTACTTAAACGTACTCACATTTTCCAATTCCTCACCATCCAACCTCGCTGTACATTCACTGACTTCACCTCTCTCAAAGACCATCACTTTACTCTTCCCTACATTCACCTTTAGATTCCGTTTCTTACACATTCTCTCAAACTCATCCACCAAGCCTTGCAGCTGCCCTTCGTCTTCACTCAACAACACGGTATCATATGCAAACAACAGTACAGGGAGTTTCCAAACACTATCCTCTCTCACCAGAAGAAAGTTAAATTGGGGAAAGCCCCAGGAATTGATGGAATGTGTGGTGAAATGCTGAAGCATGGGGGAGAGATAGTAGTAGAATGGATGTGGAAGATGTGCAAATTGGTCTGGGAGGAAGGTAGAGTCCCCGAGGATTGGAAGTCAAGTATAATTATTCCCTTGTACAAAGGGAAAGGGGATAAAGAAGTGTGTGGTAATCACAGGGGCATTTGTCTTCTTAGTATAATGGGAGAAGTGTATGGATGAACTCTCTCGGCTTTTGCCACAGCTCCAACAGAGCATGCCCTCCTTCTGTAGGGGTCGGGATTCCTGTCCCGGCGACGGTGGGAGGAAGAGGTGGGATGAACTCTCTCGGCTTTTGCCTCAGCTCCAATGGAGCGTGCCCTCCTTCTGACGGGGAAGGTTTTGTCCCAGGGATGGGGAGAGGAAGAGGTCAGACGAACTCTCTCGGGTTTTGCCACGGCTCCGACAGAGCATTCCCTCCTGCCATAGGGGAATAGCAACCCCTGAGGCTCCTCCTGAGTCCTCTATTAAATAGGAGGCTGATCCAGGGGACACGGCATCTGAGGGTGTGCTTGGGACTTTGCCACTCCAAGTCTCACCCCGATTCTGGCGAGTGTTCCCTTCCCTGAAGTGTAGTGTACTTTTACTGTATACTGCCTGGTGGTCTGGCTGCGGGGAAGAGGGGCGTAGGGTAATGGGGGAGATATGCTGTTTATGCCTGGAAGGCTTGGCAGTTGAAACGAGCCTTATCATCATCTCCTTGTGGGGTGGGGGTCACCTCCCTGTACCCTCCTCCTAGGGTGGTGGCGTCTGACTTGTTCTGCTGTGCCGGTATTTCTATATATATATATATATATATATATATATATAAATATATACATATATATATATATATATATATATATATATATATATACATATATACATATATACATATATATATATATATATATATATATATATACACAGGGTGTAACGCGACATGACAGAAACTTGTACCAATGATCTATCATGCAATTTTGAGTATATTTTGCTCTATAACATATACTGTCTGCTACCCCAGTTAAGTACCCAGCATTCGGCTGTTTAATTGTAAAGTTTCGTGGCTGGCATGTGCCATTGGGCGAGAGCTTCGTAGGACGATGGGAGACGAGTATTATTAGCTTATACTGTACTGTACACAAAAATCCCATATCCTGTCAGTACAAACGAGTTTTAAGAAGAAACTTTACGTAGTCTATTGATTCTTTAACATTGTCATGTATTCCTGCAAGTCTTTTGCACAAATCGACTGTAAATTAAGGATTAAATTCAAATTTTATGGCTTGCGAGAGGGCAGGGAGGGAGGAGAGGGGCTGGTGTGTTGTTGCCAGTTATGTAATCTTTAGTTTGTAGGATATTGCTACCAGCATTATCATAACACCCACAGCTCATTCAGTGGAAGAACATTATTGTAATGAGTGACTAGCATCCCTCTAAGTCAGAAATGATATTAGTATCCATTACAATTTTTCTGCTGCAAGTAAGCGTGACACCATTTCTTTCATATGATGTCGACGTGAGAACAGTGACACAGGATTGCCAATGTAACGACTATGCAGCTAGACCTATTTTTTGCTTCTACCTAGCAGCACTATTTAACATCTGACAACATGATATCTAGCTACATTTTGGATATTTTTGCCATGTTTAGGTGATATTCTAGAGATTTAATCGTATTTTCTAGCGATGCTTTGCAGTGTTTACTATTTAGCGACATTCTAGCAAGTTTTCAGGACTAAACTAGCGAGATTGATTATAAGGACTTGGCAACCCTGCGTCCACTGTCATTTGAACGGGAAAATTTGCAGGCGAGGCACGCTCTTCAAATACTGTTCTCCGCGTTCAGCTGTTCACTGGGTTCAGCTTCACTTGTTCATGAAACAGCATGCCACGTATGTACAGCAATGAAGAATATGCAGATATTGTCTGTTTTTACGGATTCTGCGATGGTAATGCCAGTGCTGCAGAGAGGAATACAGGTGGTATCTCAGAGAGGAATACAGGTGGAGATACCCAATCGCAGCATGTATACTTGCAGCAGAAAAATTGTTATAAATAATATTCTTCCTGACTTAAAGTGAGACTAATCTCCCTTTACAATAACGTTTTTCCATTGAACGAGCTGTGGGTGTTATGATAATGCTGGTAGCAATATCCTACAAAGTAAAGTTTACATAACTAGCAACAACACACCAGCCTACACCAGCTCCTCTCCTCCCTCCCTACTCCCTCGCAAGCCATAAAATTTGAATTTAATCCTTAATTTACAGTCGATTTGTGCAAAAGACTTGCAGGAATGCATGACGATGTTAAATAATCAATAGACTACGTAAAGTTTCTTCTTAAAACTCGTTTGTACTGATAGGATATGGGATTTTTGTGTACAATACAGTATAAGCTAATAATACTCGTCTCCCATTGCCCTACGAAGCTCTCACCAAATGGCACATGCCAGCCACGAAACTTTACAATTAACCCGCGGCGTCCCGTTGACGTTCTTTAACGTCCACATGTTTTGTCACTGCCAATCCCGTCGACATACATAAACACGAATCAATTGCAAGGTCCCTAATTTGCACAATTTTCAATTTTTGCGAGTGATTTTTGGTATGTATACACGTGACACCTTCCTCTACAAGATGCCAGGCAGGGACAATGCCTTACCCAGCATGACTTCCTCCCCCCCCCCCTGCATGCCATTGTCTCAGCAATTCACCTGTTATCAGTGACCTGGTCAGTAAAGCCATGTCATGCCACGATTCGAAATTCAGGGCCAGAGTGATTCCCCAATCAGTGACAATGTGGAGGACAAAATTTACATAGCATTAGAGGAAGAAACAGTCAGAAATGATGATCAGGTAATGTGGCAAAAAAAGGTCAGGTATGGTGATGAGTTAGTGAGTGAAACAATGCTTAAAATGCTTATATTACTGCTTGAAAACCAATATACTCTCGTACTACATATAAATTTGTACCAAGTAAATAAACAAGCACCGTTTATGAGTGGTGTGAAATAGTTATCCTCCCACAGAACTGGTTTTCTTTTGTGCCAGCCTGTTGGAAATCCCAGTAAGGTAAGGAGGTACTCCTACCTGTATCGAGTATTTTAAACCTCAGGTGAGCGATTTCTCTATGAATTTTCAATGTTTCTCACCAAAAGCGGAGGTTTGAGCCAAAAAAAAAAAATTTCCAAAAATGGTCGGGATTGGGGGGAGTCAGTGGTGGAAAAGTGGTCGGGATGAGGCGGGTTAAACAGCCGAATGCTGGGTACTGAACTGGGGTAGCAGAGAGTATGTGTTATAGAACAAAATATACTCAAATTGCATGATAGATCATTGGTGTAAGTTTTTGTCATACGTCGCATTACACCCTGTATATGTATGTATGTATATATTTATATACATACTCAATATCAGTGCTGGGCAGGTGTGCAAACACTTGCACATAGCGCAATTGCACACCCTTGCGCCCCGGTGATATCGTTTGAGCATTGTGCACGGTGATATCGATTGCGCATTGCGCACCGCATGAGACCATGCGCAATTTTGCACATGCGCACATGAAATGGCAGGTGCGCAAGCGCAAACTTAGTTGCGCTTGCACAACTAACTTTGCACTTGCGCACCTGCCTTGAGCACCAGCCCTGTTGATTGCGCACTGCACAATCCAAGGGACACATGGTCTTCCAGGGGACACGTGGTCTTGGGAGCTTCCTGCATGGCTGGACAATGGATGGGGGAGGCTGGGGTGGGTCGCGAGGGTGGGTTGGTGCGGTGGGGGGAGGTGGGAGGGAAGGGGGTAGTAGCATTTCTTAATATGCTTCAACAGAGATAATGTATTTTTGATATATTTTAAATTATTATTATTAGTAAATAATAATAAATATACATTATTTATTAAGATTAGCATATGCAATTCCTTACAAAAATCATTAAAACATATTATTTAAATCAAATATCCACAGCCTAATAATTTATTAGGCTGTTGATATTTGATTTAAATACTCTGTTTTCTTGATTTTTTATATTTTGTAATGAATTACATATGCTATTGTATATCTATATTGATTTATTAAATAAATTGTCTTGACAAGACAAGAGAGAGAGAGAGAGAGAGATAAAGAGCATTATTCTGAGAGAGAGAGAGAGAGAGAATAAATACGGGAATGGCAAAGGAGCATCCCTTTGAGTGAGGAGATAGGGCATAAACTTCGTCCCTCTTCTCTCTCTTATTCTCCATTCCTTCCCTCCTCTCTCTCTTACTCTCCATTCCCTCCCTCCTCTGTCGGAGACAGAGAGAGAGAGAGAGAGAGAGTTCATGATACAGTAATCACGTGATCTTTGCCAATGCCTTGGTAAATATAGGCTGTTTTTCCCGGACAATGACCTACTGTACCTCAGTCACCGCAGGTGGTGGGCAGGTTGCTAATTTAGTAATTTATTTAATTATACCAATATATATTTTACAGTAATTCCTATAAATATATGCAAATGATTTGCGCTAGCGCTTTGCGACATTGCACAAGCTAAATATTAGATTGCACACTTGTGCAAATTACAAATAATGGAAAATAATAATAATAAATAAAAGTAAGTAAGTAGGTATGCTGTTTTTTTTAAATATCTCAATATTTTTCAGTAATTCCCCAAAATATATGCAAATGGTTTGCACTTGCGCTTTGCGACATTGCGCATTTGCGCTTGCGCAAGGTAATGAACTGTGGATTGCGCTTTGCGTTTGCGCAAGGTCCTTCTTCGTTTGCGCTGCCCACCTCTGCTCAATATGCACTATACAATATACTTACGAATTTTCCATCCTGACACGTGATATCAAGCAGTAGCATCTAGGGGTAGAAACACAAGAAGCTGCTGTCAGCTTTGGGATATAAGCCAACAGAGTGAAGCGATTGATAAGTTGTGGCGAAATAGGCAAAATGTTCTCTGCAACTATACTTACACATCTCTTCATTTGTGTTGTATACACATGAGCACATGAGGGGTGCAGGCATGATCTCCCACCCCTTCTCCTTTGTTCAAGTAAAATATCCAGTTTGCTGAACGAACGTGAATACACTTACCCATTATCATCATCATCATATTCATATCCAACACTATGCTCTTTAATGCGAAACCTCCTTGCCCCCTCCCTCCGGTGGGTGCTGGTCGTGACAAAACTGCTTCCAGGCCACTACTTGCATATATTCATTTTCTCTCTCAGTATCCCAGTCACTTTTGCCCACGCTCCCCTCCCCTTTCCTCACCTCATTTGTGCACTGCTTCACTTTCTTCCATTCCACGAATGATTTGCGTCATTCAGTATTATCTTCTGTCTCACTTTCAAAGTCTTTCTTTGGTACTTGAATATACCATCTCAGTGTAGGTTATTTGTTTTTAGCATTTAGGAATTCCATTGCCCTCCCCTATATCCATTTCTCTCACTCCCAATTACTAATTTAAATTACTTATACCATTCACCTACTTATGCCCGCAACTGTTAAAGATCATTAAACCCTACCCAGCTCTGTCACTAGCCGCCCAGGGGCTGGATAGTTGATGGTTCATGTAATTTACGTAAGCAAAGGCCCTGTAACTGCCTCAGGTTAATGGAATTTCCAGTGAGGCTGCAATCCCTGTTACAAGCCATACTCAAAAAGTGAAAGTATCTCATATTCAGTGTAAGTCCCTCATGTAAATTACGTGTCGGCTATAACTCACTCAGCCAGTCACAGCATAGACTTAGCCACCTTCAAAACGAGAATGAAAGCAGCTTAGCTGACCACAGTAAACAAAAATTGCTTATCGGTGTAAGGCAGGGAGGGGGGGATACTGTATTTTCAATTAAGCAGTACACAGCTTTGTGAAGATACAACTTCTTTGATGAAAGTAAGGATGAACTTCCTGTGATAATGAAAATTATTTGGATAAACCAAGTACCGTGTATATACATGTTTAATTTATTCCGTGGCCCGATTGCAGCACCATGTTATATGTTCCGCTTGTGCTAACTTCAGCTTTGTGTCGTGGTTCATAACAAAATGCTGTTTGTCTGTTAACAATTGCTAGGTCAGCATTTGTTCATACACTTTTACCATTTTCTGTTAGACATCACTGATCTAATGTATTATTTATAGTGTAAGGAGTGTTTCTTTTTGTTGCTCAAAATTTGGCCCTGTAGTTGTCGTGAGTACAGTCGACCTTTGATTCTACAGACCCCAGAATCAACGGATTTCGCTGCACCGGTCATTTGTCCGTACATCTTTTTTTCATTTCTAACTTCATACAGTATTTCTCTCTTCAGGTATAAAAAAACATAATACTGTAGTTGAACATTAAGAATTTCTGTAAAACAGTACTGTGCTGTACTGTATAGTACACCATGAAGCAAGTTGTAATATAATGGGTCCATAAAAAACAGGGTATTGTGAGATAAACTAGTCCGTAATAGCGTCGTTGCACCACATCTTCGATACCATCTTATATCTTTTGCTGTTTCTCGTGTTTTAGGCTATTTTTCCCTTCATTTTCAAGCATTGGACACTCATCCCCCCCTATTAGTCCGTTGAATCGAGGGTCAACTGTATGTTGTCTGGGGTACACCTTGATGTACTGTATATGGTCCATGAAGGTGGGTCCGGTGTTATTTTGTCACTCCAAGGATCATAGTGGAGGGAGTGTTGCACACGAGTGATGTGGAGGGGAGAACCTATGTACATGGTTATTGCTGATGATGAGTACGGTGGTGGATTTGGCTGGGGCGATTGTCAGCCTGTTGTCCTCAACCCACATCTTCAGTGAGGTGAGGTAGTCCTGTTGCAGTGAGCAGTCTGTGTCTGCGATGTGGTGTATTATTGTAATGGTATCTGCACACGAGACAGTGCCTGTGGGTGGTTGGGGTGTTGGAATGTCATGCATGTTTAGGTTGCAGAGTGTGGGTGAGAGAACAGCCCTGTGGAGCTCCGTTAGGGATATTTCTTGATGACTTGCTCTGGAATGTAACATTTTCTTGTCAGCCAGACAAATAGTTGGCAAGCCAGGGTTTATTGTTGTTCCCCATGTTTGTGTTGTATATCTTGGTAATTAGTTTGCACCGAGGGATTGCATCGAAGGCTGTACTAGTATTTATTGATGTGAGAAGTGTGCATTGTGCAGGTGTCACAGAGTTGCTGGACGACCTTGGTTGATGCCATCCGATACTTGTTGCTTGAGATTAATTAGTAAGATGCTTGTAGAGTCCAGTGCTCTGAATCTGTGTTGTTGAAGGAGGAAGGAGGAGATGGGGAGAGACTGTTGAGAATGAGGCATTCAGTTATTTTGGATGTTGTGCTAAGTATTGTTCTAGGTGTGTACGAAGGGAGTGATGAGTGTTTGTTTGGTTTAAGTATATGAATGATTGTTTCATGTTCCCAGATACTGGGAATGCTACATTGTACATGAGTAGTTGCTGGTGTTTGTTTGGGTCTGGATTCCTTGTGTTCCAGAATGTTGCAGGTGTAGGTTGCTGATGCCATCTGGCCTTGTGCTTGTAGAATTCATTGTTTTCTTCAAGTGCAGTTTGCCACAAGGGTGTGGGAAGTAATTCCATCTTGTGCAGTGCTTGTGATAAGTGGATGCACAAGAGATGTAGTGATAATAGAGGTAGACTGCGAGATAATGCTGATTTTATGTGTGCAGTGTGTCGGGGAGACCATGTGGAGATTGTCAGGTGTGAAAGGATTGATCTTGCTGGTGAGTCTCGAGTGTGTGGAAGAATTTGTTATCTGGGAGATATGTCAAGTGCTTGAGGTGGGGCTGGAGCTCTGTGGCTAGAGTGAGGAGTGATTGGAAAGAGTTCAGGGAGCTGTTGCCTCTCCTGACACTGAGAAAGCTGTCCCTCCGTGGTAATGGATCTTTGTATGTGGCTTGTATTAGGAATGTAATGCTGTATGGTAGTGATACCTGGGCAGTAAAGGAAGAGGATATTCGCAGGCTCAGACTTGCAGAAATGATAATGATTAGGTGGATGTGCAGTGGGTTGTTGAGTGCGAGGCCTTGGAGAAGGGGGGGGGGGATTGAAGGGTTAGGTTTACGATGGAAGAGTTGAGGTAGGATGAGACTGGAGTGTATTGGTGTTGTGATGGTGGTGTAGATTGAGGTGGTCTGGGTATGTGGAGAGGATGGGGATGACAATTGGGTGTAGGAAGTGAGAAGTGTTAACGTTAGGGGTAGGATTGCGAGAGGTAGACCGAAAAAGACCTGGGATGAAGTCATTGTCTGTTACTTCAGGGAAAAGGGACTGAATAGGGAGGCTGCTAGAGATCAAGCAGTATAGAGAGCTGCCATTAGGTGACCAAGGCCAACTCGTTCCAGCATATTGGAGCCGTTAAAAATGAAAAGGATAATGTTACGTGTCTTCTGGAGTAAAAGGGGTTGCGTTGTGATCGAGTGGAGAAGACTACCTATTTTGAGAGGGTTGTTTTGAGACCCAGTGCATGTTAGTGTTAAGTGACTTGTGTTTGCATAGTGGTTTAGCAGTATGCTAAGGTGTTGGAGATATAACGCATGTGAATTTTTATGATTTAATGATACTGTAAGTGTTTTCTGGAGTCGAGAGGGATGTGTGTAGTGACTAAATGTTGTTACAGAGCCTTCATCTTTTTTTTAAATACTAATATTGTTGTTAATCTTATTGTTTAGTTTGTGGAGCCTTGTGGTGGTGTCTTGTGTGTGTGGGATAGGTGAGTTCTGATTAAGACCAAAGCATTGTCTTATGAGGCTGGCATCTCCGGTGTAAAGTTTGGGTTTTAGTGTCTTCTGTTTCCTCGTGGAATGTGGTGTTTGCCTTGTGAATGATGTTGTTGAACATTGTAATGTGCCTCTTAATGTTTGTGATAGGTATATTGTTTAGTGTGCTGAAGTGTTGTTCTGTTTCTTCATTGTATTGCATCCAGTCTGCATTCATGTGGTTTGTGTGTGAGAGGCATGATCGCTTTGGTTTGGATTGTTTATGTAGTGATAATTATGATGAGGTGATTTGTAGCAAGTTCGGATTTCATTTGCCAGGGCCCAGGTGGTGCTAAGTGCAGGTGTTGGTGAACAGAATGTGATGTCTGGGGAGGAAAGGGGGCACTTTGCTAAGTGTGGGATGAGGGTGTATTGCAGGGTTGCTGTTTCTTAGATGTTGTCTGCTAATATGGAAAAACAAATGAACAGCGGACCTAGATGCTGATGAAGCGGACGTCTTTCCTCGCCAGCGTGGTAAAATTTCCATGCTACCCATTTTTGTTATTGTTCAAGAAAGGAGATTCTGACATGATTAGGATGCATTAATATGAATTGTACCAGTGAAAATGTAGTGTTTGTGAACAGTATTCACTTAACACAAGGAAGAATACATTGTGGAACGCTAATGGGGTGCTTCTGAAAAGCCTAGTATTCCGGCAGATGTCACCACCATTGGGACAAACACATTCCCCGCGCTGTTTAAACAGCATATTTTTCTTTGTTAAATATCTACACTGTTGTGTGAAACTGCGAATCTTAGTACAGGTAATGTCATATACCGTAATATAAATAATACAAATAGAACACGTATATATAACGTAGCGTGAATTGTTTATATTTATCATAAACGGAAATTAAAATATCATTGATCGCATATGATGGCAACCCGCCATTTCAGTGGTCCTATATTATTTAATTTCTTCCACATTTAGTGCAAGTTTGGTTCTTAATACATAGTTTGTTCAGACTGTAAATTATGCCTAGTGGGTATCTTGGCTCATTCAGTCTCTAAATGGGCAGAAATTTAATGTTGATTAAATACTGGGACTCAGCATTTTTCTCAGTCCCTTCACCCATGCACACCACAAGACCCGTGTTGCCACGGTTTGAGAAGGCCGTGGTGTTGCCCCCTCAGACCCTCCAAAGCAATTACAGTATCTTACTTTATCTAACCTAACCAGACCATAAGTAGTCTAAAATGTATTATTTTAAACATTAGTCCTCGTGCGTTTGTTTTGAAAACAAATCTCTTGTGAAAAAGCTTAAACACTGGACTGTGTTGTGCGCATGCGTGAAGAGAGTGAACAAAATATTGAGTCTCAGCGTTTATTCAACATTAAATTTCTGCCCACATAGAGATTGAATGATTCAAGATACCCACTAGGCGTAATTTACAGTGTGAACAAATTATGTATTAAGAACTAAACTTGCACTAAATGTACCAGAAACTAAATAATGTAGGGCCACTGAAATGACGGGTTGCCATCACGTGCCATCAATGATATTTTAATTTCCGTTTATAATAAATATAAACAATTCACACTACGTTATATATACGTGTTCTGTTTGTATTACAGTACAGGGATTTATGTTACGGTACATGACATTACTATGAGTCACAATTTCACACAACAGTGTAGATATTTAACAAAGAAAAATATGCTGTTTAAACAGTGCGGGGAATGTGTTTGTCCCAAAGGCGGTGACATCTACTGGAATACTAACTTTGAAAGCACCCCATTACACCCAGTCAGCAGTATTGTTACTGAACAGATTATAACTTAGAAAATTATTTTTGAAGCAAATGCCAGCCATTAGCAGTCATGCCTACCTAAAATTACTAAGGAACTGCTGAAGCAGTTCTTCTTGTAAGTCATGTGTAGTTGAACGGTGAACAAGTTGGGTTTGGTAATGTGACCACCAGTGACCACAAATTAGTTATGATTCATAATATTAATGGCATAAGAAGGTTATTACTGGCTGTTGATAAACTGGTGTAGTTTGTATTTGGTTGATCAGCTACCTGAATATATTTGTCTGTCATGTAGGGTTAAACCAAGGAATGTCATTGTTATATGGTTAATTACCTCATTTTAATATCTGTTGGGTGTTGATAAAATGCTTTGTCTCATAGGTGATTACTAGTCAGCATGTATTGAAGCATTATATTAATATCTTGACCATTTAACTTCCGTGTGCATCAGTCAGGAAATTTTTTTTTTTTTTTTCATTTTTTATTCGTACCCTATATTGCAGTACACATATCTAAAGCATGTACAACGCTGGGTGGTAACCTTGTAACCAACCAACACGTGTTCCCTACATGACAACAGATGGGTTGGCGAAGGGTTAGTGGCCCTCCCTGGAAAACAACTAAATAAAAGTATGAACTAGAAGCCTCGGACCAGGACTGACCAAAAGGTAACAACCAAGGACCGAACAAAGGACATGGTACGGATATCTACATGGAATGTAAGGAGTGCGAATGATGAGGTGAAAGAGAGAGAGATTGTCCAGGTGCTGGAGGGTGCAAAAGTGGATGTATGTGGATTACTGAAACTAAATGGAGAGGTGAGAGTGTGAGAGAATGGGAGTATGGATGGGGATTATGCTCGGGTGTAGGGAGAATGAGAGGGCAAAAGAAGGAGTGTGTATTGTTGTGAGTAACAGATGGAAGGAGAATATAAGAGAGTATGGATTAGTTGGCTCAAGGATTGTATGGGTAAGATTGAAAGTTGGACTACAAATGTGTGCATATACAGTAGAAGTCCGATTTTTCGGCATCTATGGGACCAGGCAAGTGCCGAAATATCAAAATTGCCGAATTATCGAAAACCCTACCCACTCAGTACCTTATATGTTTCGGTGAACACTATCATCATTACTCATATCATTACAAATGTGTTTGGAGAGAGTACTGTATACTGTTTGATACTGTACAATACTGTAATGAATACAGTACTATACAGTACACCCTCATTATCGACGTTTTTTTTTTTTTGACGGATTTGATTATCGACGGTTTTTTTGTCTCCTGGGAGTTAAATTATTATTATTATAAATAAAAAAATAAAGAATTGTATTGGCACCTCCTAGCAAGTTTGCGCCCCATCCTGCCAGGTGTCTCTGGCTGCTCGCAGCATGTTCCCACCGACCCAACAAACAACAGCATCAGTACACGTTTGTCTGTTGTTCTCATATCGTGTTTGGCCACATCTATCGTGCTTTCACGATCATCAAGGCTCCGAAGCGCCCTTGTAACACTCCAACTGGAAATAAGGCAGCTAAGAGAGCAAGGAAAGTACTTACCTTGGAAGTAAAGAACGAAATATTACAAAAACTTAGAAGTGGAATGAGCTATGCAGCGGTTGGTCGCGAGTATGGCATGAATGAGTCCAGTGTTCGTGGCATAAAACGGAGAGAAAAAGACATTAAAGATGCTCTGGCTTCGTGCACACCAGGATCGGCTAAAGTAACGATGCATGTGAGAGATGATGCCTTGGTGAAAGTGGAAAAGGCACTGAATATTTGGATTGAGGACTTAAACCGTCGACACGTGCCGCTAGAGTCCCAGTTCATCTGAAACAAAGCAAAACAACTCTACGCTCGGTTTGCTGGTGAAAGCAGTGGTGTTGGTGAAGATAATGGTGATGAAAGTGAGGCAGGTGAAAATAGTGATGATGGTGATGAAAGTAATGACGATGGTGATAGGCCTAGTAATGTTGGTGCTTCTAGGCAAAAGAAATTTGCAGCCAGCAAGGGCTGGTTCGAGAATTTTAAGAAAAGGTATGGCCTACATAACATTAGGATGACTGGTGTAGCAGCTTCAGCAGATCAGATAGCAGGAGAATCGTACCCACGTGACTTTGCTGAACTTATAAGGGAGAAAGGGTACAGGCATGAACAAGTGTTTAATGTGGACGAAACACGCCTGTGGTGGAAGAAAATGCCTAAAAGAACGTACATGTCGAAGAAGGAGAAAAGTGCGCCAGGCTTTAAAGCAGCAAAAGATCGTGTGTCTGTGCTGTTGTGTGGTAATGCAGAAGGACATATGATAAAACCCATGCTCCTGTATCATTTGTTATAATGTTAAAGACGAGTTGGATTTTTTGTCAATAAAGGATATTTCTTGCAAAAGTTAGGCAGAGATTAAATATGAAATATACGAGCATAAGGAGAGTTGAATTTTCCTAAAAGAAGATCCTAGCGAAAGCTAGGCTAAGATTCATCTTTGATAGCATAAACTGCCATACAGTCGTGAAAATTTAGGTCTGGGAGAAATGGAATATCAAGAATGAAAGGAAGCTCTTGAGAATGAAAGTAAATAGGAGAGCGTGGTCTCTCTGGTATGAGCTAGCAGCACTGGCGTGTGTTGTGAAGATCAGTTGCGAACAGCTGATCTAACGTAACACTTGCCCCACACTCTCAGTTATTAGAACGTATGAATGACCACCACTGCTGCTTTCGTTTTTTTTTTTTTTTACACACTCGGTTATGTAAACATATGGATGGCTACAACTGCTGGTTTCGCCTTTTATTTTTAGATGAAGTGAGGTGTAAGTGGAGAGAGAAGTGATGATACAGCAGCCATTACAAGTTGAGGTCCAGTGTACGACCACTATGCATCAACATCAGAGATTATGCTATTTTTTCCATAATTCTTTACTTAATATAAGTAGTTTTATTATGATATTCAGTTTTTCAATTGCCTAACTAATTTATTTCTAAGAAACACTAAAACTAAACTCCATATTACATACGAGTGATTGAAGGGATATTAAAATATATAAATAAAGGGTACCTGACCAGACGAAAATCGGTATCGACGGTTTTAGGCATCGACGGGTATCTTAGGTACCTATCCCCCGTCGATAATGAGGGTGTACTGTACATGAATATGAAAAATAAAGAAATTAGTGAACATACTGTATATAAATGTAATGGTACAGTAGGCCTACAAGTTCACATGCACTTACCTAATAGTAGGTTCCTTATTTACATATGTTCAATAGAAGGGGTTGATTGGAGTCTGCTACTGCTGGAAGAAGTCCACATCTTATGTGTACGCTTCTTGCTAACACCAGTTAACTTTCCACACGTGGAGGCCATTTTCAAAGCACGCAGATGTTTATACTGTTCACAACACACGGCTGGTCCACTCAGGTGTTACAAAGCTCCTGTCTGATGTTACGGTGCTTACAGCACACTCGAATAGTAATTTCAGAGGTATTTCGGTACGAAGTTCACAAAGCACACAGAAGAATCAAGAGAAATCGGCAGCAGCACGGCAACAACTCGGAAGAATGGCGAAACAGATTCTCTTTCCCATGCTAGACTCACTACATGTTTGTCCTCTCTTTATGCTATAGGAGAAAGAGCTAGCCTCTGAGCTTCATGGCAGTGGTAGACTCGTTCCATCACTTTCACTATCTCACTCACTAAGGCGGGTAAAGGCGGGTAGCTAGCTGGCGAGCCTCATGGAGAATTTCAAGACTGACGAAAAAAATCGGAGAATCTGCCGAACGATCGGAGATTTTCGTAAATGGGACTATTTCTCAAAACTGCCGAAATGTCAGATTTGCCGGGGAATTGGATGCCGAAATATTGGACTTTTACTGTATGTGCCAATGCAAGATTGTACAAGCAGGGTGAGAGAAGAGTTCTGAACAAATGTGGAAGAGTGCATGGAAAAGTTTGAAAGGAATGAGAGAGTGTTTTTGATTGGAGATATGAATGGAAAAGTAGAGAATGTGAAGGTGGATGGAGTAGTTGGTGAGTGGGGTGTGCCTGCAGAGATGGACGAGAATGGCAGTGCTTTAGTGGACATTTATGCCGGGAGGGGGTTGGTAATAACCAATACCCTCTTCAGGCACAAAATGATCCACAGGTATACGTGGCGAGTGATGAGAAGGGTGGTTAGTAAACTGAATGAATGGAAGGCAATGATGGATTATGTATGTGTGGATGATGGAATGAGAAGGTATATAATGGATGCAAGAGTATATAGAGGTTGGGGAAGTGGACTTCTCTGGTGGTCAGAATCAGTGTCCAAACGAAATGGAGAAATAGAAGAAGGGAAGGATGGGAGGAAGTAGCTCATACAAGGAGGGTGGAAAGGTTACAAGAGGATGAAAAAAGGGCAGAATATAAGAGGGAAGTGGAGGAGCGATTGGGGAAATATGGATTGGAGCAGATGGGGGACGTGGAATGTGTGTGCAAGATATTCACAGAAGAGATGTATGCAGCACGTGAGGTGGTGTGTGCGGTGAAGAGAAGACGAATGGGGGTGCAGGGAACAGCATGGTGAATGAAGAAGTGAGAAAGGCTGTGGCACAAGAAAGCATATACTGTAGTGAGTGGACGAGAAACGTAGGCGTGGAAGAAGTTGAGAGATGGAAGATAGAGTTGTATGTAAAGAGGAAGAGGGAGGTGAAAAGATTAGTAAGAAAGAGTAAGAAGAGAGTGGATGAGGAATTGGGAAGGAAATTGAGTATAAAGTGGGGGGAATGTAAGAAAATGTTCTAGAAAGAGGTAAAGAGAGTTAGACAGGATGCCAAAGAGTTAGTTGAGGAGTGAAAGATAAAAATGGTTGATTACTAGTGGAGAAGGCTGTAGATGGAGAGAACACTTTAATGAATTGTTGAATATAGAGAATGAAAGTGATCCGAGTATAAGTGGCTGGGAGATGGAGGGATGTGAGAAGAGAGGAAGAAATTAGTAGGATGGAAGTTGTGGAAGCGATGAAGAAAGTTAAAATGGGGAAAGCCCCAGGAATTGATGGAGTGTGTGGTGAAATGCTGAAGCATAGGGGAGAGAGAATAGTAGAATGGATGTGGAAGATGTGCAGATTGGCCTGGGAGGAAGGTAGAGTCCCGGATGATTGGAAATCAGGTATAATTATTCTCCTGTACAAAGGAAAAGGGGAAAAAGAAATATGTGGTAATCATAGAGGCATTTGTCTTCTTAGTGTAATAGGAAAAGTATATGGTAGGATACTTACTGGCAGAGCTAGGAATATAACAGAAGAATTAGTTGGAGAAGAACAGGGAGGTTTTAGGAAGGGAAGAGGTTGTGTAGATCAGATATTCATTCTTAGATCTTTAGTGGAAAAGTTTTTAGAGAAGGGAAAGTAGTTGTATGCGACCTTCATGGATTTGGAGAAAGTATGTGACAGGGTGGATAGACAAGGATTGTGGAAATTATTAAGATATGGAGTAGATGGGAAGTTGCCGAATGCCGTGAAGAGCATGTGTGAGGATGCTAAGGCTACAGTGTGTGTAGATAGTGAACTGAGTGAATTTTTCTATTTGAAGGTTGGATTGAAACAGGGATGTGTCATGTCGACGTGGTTGTTCAATCTGTATATGGATGGGATTATAAAAGAGATACAAGATAGGGAAGTGGATGTTGGAGTGGCCCCAATGAGAGAGGGCAGTGTTTGGAAACTCCTTGTACTGTTGTTTGCAGATGATGTTGTGTTGTTAAATGAAGATGATGAGGAGCTGCAGGGCTTGGTGGATGAGTTTGGGAGAGTATGTAAGAAACGGAATCTAAAGGTGAATGTAGGGAAGAGTAAAGTGATGGTCTTTGACAGAGGTGAAGTCAGTGAATGTACGGTGAGGTTGGATGAGGAGGAAATGGAAAATGTGAGTGCATTTAAGTACTTTGGTAGTGTGATGAGTAAGGATGGAAGGTTAGAGGGTGAAGTGCTTGAAAGGATACAACAAGGAAGAAAGGTTGCTGATTCCTTGAAAGCAGTGATAAGAAACTGGGAAGTGAGCATGGAAGGGAAGAAGTTACTACATGACAGTATTGTGATACTATGGAAGTGAGGCTTGGACCTTGTTGGTGGGACAGAAGTCAAGAGTGAGAGCTGTGGAAATGAGTTATTTGAGAGGAGCATGTGGAGTCACATGGAGAGACAGATTGACAAATGAGGAAGTGAAAGATCGTTGTGGTGTGGATGTGGATGTGATAGGAAGCATTAGGAGAAACACACTGAGGTGGTTTGGCCATGTGGAGAGGATTGGGAGTGAGAAACTAATGAGGAGAGTGTATGTGAGTGAGGTGGAAGGTGGGAGAGGGAGGGAGAAGCCAAGTATGAGATAGAGGGATGGAGTGGAGAGGTATATGAGAGAGGGGGGTGAGCTGGGAGCAGGGCAGTGAAATGGCGGGGGACAGGGGGACATGGAGGCGATTTGTTTGTGGCCACCCCTTATGGGATTAAGGTGTCTGGTGATAGATAGAAAGATGGTCATATCTAATATATATTGTACAGTACTACTATAGTTGTACCAGCAGTACATTTTCCATCATCCTTGCAACTAAACAAGTGTGTGTGGAATAAAGACATCAAGAGCCAGTGTGGATTTATGGCAATGCTGGTGTATTGTGAGGTGTCACTGATAATGTACAGGATGTGAAGTTGTGAAGCACTGTCATGGCCTTGGCGGTTGATTGTGTTCGTACCATGTAGTTTTTTAGCGTTAAAATCCCCAGCACTGATTGAGTTAGGATTGTGTGATGAGGGGAGGAGCTGAGGGTTCTGTCGCGCTGGTATAACGTGAGACTTGTCAGGGAGAATGTAAATGTTAAAAATGTTAATTTCTTGTTTGGGACCAGAGTTGACACTGAATGGCTTTCTAATGTAGTGTCAGTCTGGAAACATGATTGTGTTGTTTGGCTCTGCCCTTGTGTAGGATTGATGTGTGAATGTTTGTAATTAGGCCTCCTTTGTGGCTCTTAGTTCTTTCTGAGCAAACGTGTGAGTAGTATCCGATTTTGGGGATCTGTCAGTTTGGTTTCTTTTATGAGTACTATATGTATGTTGTGGTCATGAAGAAACTACTATTCTGTTTCTGATGCTTTTTTGCAGAAGCCATCAACATTTAGCTGTACTGTGTTTATGTGTGTTCGAGGCAGTGCGCGTCCAGTGTGTGTCTGTGTTGTAGTACCTGTGCACAAGGACTGAGTTGTGGTGACTCTGTTGTGTAATTGGGGCAGCGTTGTTGGAGGGTGTCTGTGGAGTGTGTTTGGTGTGACTGGAGTGTTTATGGATCTGTCACACGTGTCACACACCCAAGTGTGTTGTCTGGCATTGTTAATGTGGTGTATGTGATGTGGATCCACCCACTGCTTGAAGTGCAGAGAAGAGATTCAGGCGCATTTCTTGTGATTTTGATGTGTAGGGAGCAAACAGGGCATGTATATCTTGTTTGGGACCCAGGGTTGCTCTCAGTGTCTACAGGTATTGTGAGAAGTAGGGAAATGACTGCTGGAGAGTAATTTCCCTTAGTGTGAAAAAAATCAAAATGGTGTAGGGAGTGGCTGCCCCTATGCGGAAGATGGCGCCCTGCCAGGCTGGACCAGGGTCCTCCTCACTGGATGCAGAGCAGGATGATGATGTTCTGTTCCCAGGCAGGAGTTGTGCCTCTCTCCACCGAGGACAACGGTGGCATCTCGGGAAGGCTCCTCTCCATTGCCAGAATAACTGTATGATGGGATAGAAAGATGCAGAGGAATTAGGAAGTTGGAGTTGCTATAGACCAATTGGTATTGAGTATAATTGAGTGTTATGAAAAGAAGGCAGACAAAGGTCATGGTATATGAAACTGAAGGAAGAGAAATTATGAAGGAATATGGACAGAAGATAGAGGTATATTATGCAAAAGAATGAATAAGAGGTGTAGTTAACTCCTTCAGTATGATTACTTCTTTATGTAATAGTTAAACTGTTGCTGTTACCAGACAGTTTTTTTCTGTGTAGGTCCAGGAAAGCCCTCTGCTTTTGAAGGTATTTATAAAGGCTATCTAGTCCCCCCTGTTCAAAAAGTTATCTAAAGCTGAATGAAATCATCAGTAGATAGGGGCTACTGATGACTGCAGCAAACTCCTTCAATTAGAATAGTCAGTTTAAACTGAATAAAGTCTTAGGTAGATTACAAGAACAATAAAAATTATTTCCTTTAACTGAAGGGGCTAGAGGAATTGGGTACGACCTTCATTAGCCTGTTCATTAAGAGATCACAAGTTGAACTAGAGTGGGTGCTCAGAGAGTATAGGGACACCATTCGTGAACTTTGATCGTGACCTTGATCTTTGATCGACTTGCACAGAAACAAATCAGTTCTTCCACAGTGTATATGTACGTTTTAATTCAAATCAGATCAGGCGTCCATGGGTTACCCCATGCCCAGAATTTTGAACTCAGATATGACCTTTGACTTTGGCCGTTGGTTGAGCTGCACCAAAATCAAATAAATTCTTCCTAGACTCAGGACTGTGCCACTGCCAGTCTTTATTAAGATTGCATCTGGTTTTCATAAGACATTGTCGCCCCCTTATAATTGGTCATGACCCATAACCTTTGACATTTGATAGATCTGTACCAAAACATAGTGGTAGGTGGTGGTGACCATCATCCACTCACTTGATGTAGTGCTGCCTACTTCTTCATTAGCCTTTATCATTCTGTTTCTGTGCCTGCCCTCCTCTCTTCCTATTTCTCCCTTCTTTCCTGTCACTTCTTATTGCTTTTCTTTCCTTTACAGGTGGCTTTACATTGAGTGACAAGCCAAATGGTTTCCTGTAAGCCAAGAAATCATTTACAACGCTGGGTGGTAACCATATAACCAAACCATACGTGCTCCCTACGTGTCAACAAGTGGGTTGGTGGAGGGTTAGTGCCCCTCCCAGTAAAACAAATAACTCAAAGTTAAATGGCCACCCCTTGCGGGATTATGGCGTCTGGCAATAGATAGATAGTACCAAAACATAATCACCCCTCAAACTGATATTTATGTATGCATAGGCTATGCCAGTTTTAATCCTTGAGCTCATTTAGAGGAGCTGGAGGAGGAGGAGGGAATATGAAGAAGAAAAAATACAGGAAAAAAAAAAATAGTGTGAGGAAAGGAAGGTAGAAAGGTGGAGGAGGAAGAGAGGGCATCTGTCGCATGACCATGCACATGTGAGGTAAAAACTGCCCTTGAGTGTGTCACCTGATTCCCCCCCTCCCTTGTCCCCTCCTACCACCAAGTTCTTCCTCTGATCTCAGCCTCGTCCTCCTCACCTGCAATTTGACCCCCCCCCCCTTTCTCTCTCTCTCTCTCTCTCTCTCTCTCCATTCTTACCTTCCTTACCCATTTGAGCTCACTTTCTTTTTCTTCAGCAGCTCCCTCTCATTCAGCCTCATCCCCTCTCCCACCCCCCCTACACACAACTCCTCCCTCCTCACACACTTTTTCACTTTTTCTCCTTTCTCAGCTTGTTTCTTACTCTCATCTCACATTGTCTCACTGGCACTTTCTATTATCTTCTGCCTTTTTCACTTTTTCTCCTTTCTCAGCTTGTTTCTTACTCTCATCTCACATTGTCTCACTCGCACTTTCTATTATCTCCTGCATTCTCTCAATTCAGTCTCCATATTTTGGTAACCCCCTTCAAATTACTCCTTATTTGTTTTTGTTCTTGCTACCATCAGAAAGGTTTACTTGACTAGGTAGAGACCTGTAGCACTGAGGGGAATAGTGAAGGGCATTTTCACTCCTCTTTCCGTGTCATAGGCTGCCTTATCACACTATAAGTGTAATTTAGATAAGTTATCATGCAGATTTCAGTGTGGATTGAGAAGAAATGTTTGGCCTGTGTAATAGAAGTGGGAGTCCACACAATTATTGTGCAGTTTTTGTGATATCATTAGAGGCCAGTGAATCCTTTCAGCCTGAGTCTGTTTTATTCTTGCTACCTCTTGACAATTTTATTCAGAATTTTAGAGCACTCTGTAGTCGAGGTTGATGAAGGCCATATGCAACCTCTCCAGTTCGAAAAGTCTCTTCATGAGCTGAATAAGATCGCTTGGTGAAAGGAATAAGATGTGAAAGATGTTCTTGGGCCGAGGGGGGTTAGGCATTCATTGTAAGGCTGCATTGTTACGTAAATACCATATTGCCATATATATTGAAGGAGCATTATAGCTAAGCCCTCTTCGAACTGGAAGGGTTAGATTTAATTTTCGTTAACTCTGCAGGTACGAGAGGTCTTTCATGATTTTAATAAAATCGTTAAAAAGTAGCAAGAATGAAGTAGAAAACACAGAATGTGCATACCTCCGATAATGCCAATAAAATTTATGATTTACAGTTGTAATTCATCTTTCCACCCAGAATAATACTTTTACGATCTCAGTGATTTAGTTAATTCTACGATCATTATCTGCCGTGTTACACAGTCTCAGAGAGTGCATACCCTCACCAACGCCAATAAAATTTATGTTTTATTTCAGCATGTGGATTTGGGTTCACATTAAAATCTATTAAACTTTTCTTTCACCAACTGCCCCCTCGTTTCCTTGCCTGTTGTTATCATAGGTGGGCTTTGGAGATATCGATTGGGACTTTATGTGTAGGGGAGCTATAGCAGGGTACCTTTATGAACTGCAAGATATATGGAAGTCTGGTTGCTAGGTGGATGCCGCACTTGCATCTCTACACTGTTCTACCCTCTTCCCTTTCCTTGAGTCCCTGTCGCTGCCTCAACTAATTTTGTAAGGCTCTTGTATTGCTTCTTCCTTTTCTCCTATCCTCTCTATTCTATCTTTGGCTGTAAATAGAGTGGACTTTTTCACATTCATAAAAATGCTCATCAATTGCCTAGAGTAAGTTGCAGCACGAAGGATTGGGGTGTGCCCATGAGCTATTGGTCTGGCCAATTGTAGAGATCTTGGTGGTTTGGCACCACCCGTGTGTGGACCTCTGTGGAGGTAGACCTCTGCAGAAGAAGAACTGCTGCTGAACTGCAGCCTTTGGATCTGAGAGTGCTCTTGCTTAGTGGTAGGACTCTCGGCCAATAGCCGGTGGCCCATCATTGTGCAGGAAGGCTTTGCTCTCCCACATGGTGTTGCTATCGCTTCTAGGGTAGGGTAGGGAGTGCAACTGTGGAGCTTGATCCCTACTTGGGTCATTGGCCAGGGCTCTAGACTTCAGGTTCCGCTCAAATAATCCTTTCTTTTTCAACAGTCATGATGAGCCTTTTCCTTCCTGGTGAAAATCATGGCATTGGTTTCTAGTTTCCCCTTCCCTGGTTCTGCAGATTTTTTCTTTTTCTTTTTTTTTCTTTTTTTTGTACCCCAACGACCCCTAGCTTCTCTTCCTGGTGCATCTCTGACTCCTTCCACTGTTCCCCTGCCTGTTTCTTCCTGCTCTTCAACACCAGCTCCTGCCTCACAGTCCCTTCCATGTATTTTTCCGTCTATGTGTTCTTCATCCATTTTAACCCTTGCACCTTATCTGTCTTCACACCACCATCTGTCTATCCCTGCTGTTTCTTCAGCTTCCTCATTCCGTCCGTATACTGCTTCCCGACTCCCTACCTATACTTTGACCACCTCCCTTTTTGAGCCCCAGACTAGTCTCAGTATTTCAATATTACTTCCCAAACAGATGACCTCTCACTTTATCTTTTCCTGCCATGGCAGGTTGGTTCCGACGCTACGTTCCCAGTAAGACAAACAGTTCATGCCTCCTCAAAGTCCAGAATGTTGCACAAACAGGAAAAATAAAAGCATAAGTGGACTCATTAGGGAATCCAGTCTCTGTTTCTCCAAATATCCATTTGAATTCCACTACTGGTACTGTCCAACTTCCCTCTTACATCTCTTTGGAAGTAGACCTTTTTCTGAATGTGCTGAGAATGTAAAACTCTTCCTCTCTGAGCAGAAACACCGAATCCTGTCTGTACAGTGCCACACAATCCTTCCCAGAGGACGTCGCCAACAACTGGCTAACATTACCAAGATAGTTTTTGAGTCCTGTTACCTTCCCTCCTCCGTTATTACTAGAGGCACAGTCCTCTCCGTCTAGGAATACGTTCCTCCCCCTTGTCAGTGCGCTTCCTGCTGGTGATTTGGCCACTCAGTAAAGTACTGCCGGTCTCCAGCTGTTTGCCCCAACTGCTCACAAGCTGGACAACCAGCGTCCACCTGCATTTCTACTTTCCAGTCCTGCCCAAATGAGGGGGGGGGGGGCAACATACAGCCTTCTACAGGGAATGTCCTACCTACATTTTTGAAGCAGAACTGTCCCACATCAGGTGGAAAACGGGGCTTACCCTCCAAGAAGTCAGTCGACAGGCACATCGTTTGAGAAGCTCCCCTATGTCCGCATGACTAGACCCACTCCTATATCACAGGTTCCAACCTTGTCCAGTGTTTCTACTTCCATTCCTGTTTCAAATTCTTTTACCACTCTTGCCTTTCTTCCTGATTCCTCTTCTTCCCTTCTCTCTTAAGTTCTTTCTGTCCCTTCACCCCACCTATCTGTCTATCTATTGCCAGACGCCACAATCCCGTAAGGGGTGGCCATTTGACTTTGAGTTATTGGTTTTATGGGGAGGGGCACTAACCCTCCACTTGTTGACACGTAGGGATCCTTCTCCTTTATACTCCCATTCTTCTCCTCCCCGAGCATCCAAACATAAATGTGCCATTGTCTCCTCACCATTTCATATTCCTGGTGTCTCCCCTTTTTCCC
Source organism: Coenobita brevimanus (assembly GCF_032717465.1). Lineage (NCBI taxonomy): Eukaryota > Metazoa > Arthropoda > Malacostraca > Decapoda > Coenobitidae > Coenobita > Coenobita brevimanus. Next base: position 22,979,865 of record NC_136978.1, read on the forward strand.
CTTCTGCTCAGCCTGTCCAGCCTGTCCACTGTTCCTCCTTCTCCAGACAACAGTACCATATTACTGTGTCACCAGTTCATACTCAACCTTTGTCTTCTCCTATGGAAGCAGAATCCCTGCAAAGTATCATCAGTTATCTTCACCGTACCTCTTCCATACTTACCCTTGTCACTGCAGAATACATTCCCCCCCTTCCCCACTCCTCCCTACTCCCATTCCTTTTAACTCTCCTGTACCCTCCCCTCCCATTTTTACCTCTTCAGCATCTGTGCATCCCCTCTCTTCTATTTCCCAATCGTCTTCTATTCAACCACCCACCTCCTCTATGATCTCCTTATCATCCCCGATCTCTTCAGTTCTGGATTTACGTAGCTGAGTACTCTCTCCCTCATCGCCGTAAGTGGTCTCTTCGCCCTTTCAACACTTGATTTTCCGTAATTCTGGCACTCCTTCAGTGGAATATTAGATGCTTCCATACCCATTGTACGGATCTTCGTTTTCCTATTTCCACCCTTAAGCCTCTTCTTATCTCCCTTCAGGAAACCTTTCTTCATATTTCCCTGGTTCCTATCCCTGACTATACTTTTCTTGGATCACCTCCTTCATTTGACACTGCCCTTGTTATCTGCAGTGATGTCCCCTTGGAACCTCTTCCTATTTCTTCTTTTGTCACTTATAGTTGTGTTCATGTCTTTCTTGATCGGTGGATCACTGTTAGCTCTCTATTTTTCTCCTTTTGTTCCTCTTGATTTTCCTAAATTTGTCACATTCTTTCATTCCCATCCTCCCCCCATGGTTACTTCAGGTGCTGACATTCCCATAGGGGATGTTTATCAGAGTATCTTTCTTCTCAGGATCTTTTTATCCTTAACACTGCCACCCCAACTCACTTTGGCACCCCTACTCACTTTGACCTTTTTACTTGTTCCCTTACTTGTTTGGATATATCCCTTTGCTCCCCTTTGGTTTTCTTCATATTCATTGGTCGGTATTAGAAGGCACTCTTTTTAGTGATCACTTCCCCGTTAAACTCTCTCTTGCCCCTTGCTGTCCTTTTCCTTGTCCCCCTCATTAGCAGTTCCATGCTGCTGACAGGTAGTTATTTTTTTTTCTTACAGTGCCCCTTCTTCTACCTTCATTTTTATTTGTCTCCACAAGATATGTTGTCCTTTTTCCTTGTCCAGGTTTTAGGTGCTGCCCTCATTGCCATTCCCCTTGATATGCAACCGTCAACTGCCAAATGTGTTCTTTGGTGGACTCCTGCTTGTTCACGATCTCTCCGTTTGAAATGTGCTGCTTGGAAAAGTTTTTGCCATAAACAATCCAGCCTCAATCGGATTTGTAGCCGCCTCATATTTCACTGAGCTTCCGCTGCTCTCTGTCGTACCACCCATCAGCTAAACGTTCTAGTTGGAGAAACTGTGTTTCTTCCATCTCTGTAAATACGCCCACTGCAGCAATTTGGTCCAAACTTCATTGGTTGTCAGGCAGACATATCTCACCCCAAGCCTCGGTTCTTCATATCGATGGCCGGTCTGTGGCCGATGCTTTCTTAGTTTGCAGATGCCTTTGGTAATTATTTTAGCCTTATTAGGCAAGCATATCCCACTCCAAGCCTTGGTTCTTCATATCGATGGCTGGTCTGTGGCCGATGCTTCCTCAGTTGCAGATGCCTTTGGTAATTATTTTAGTCCTATTAGTAGTGGGTCTCATCTCTCTCAAGAATTTCATCATCTTAAATCTGATTCTGAATCCGTACCGATTTCTTTTACGTTGTCAGCTGAGAGCTCTTAACGCTTCCTTTTCTCTTCGGGAATAGGAGCCCCACAATCTGGAAAAAGATTCCACCACTTGCCAGATTACTTAATGTCTCTCTATCTGTCTATTTATCTATCTATTGCCAGATGCCTCAATCCCCTTTGGGGTGGCCACAAACAAATCACCTCCACTTCAGCCTGTCCCCCGCCATTTCACTGCCCTGCTTCCAACTCACACCCCCCTCTCTCATATACATCTCCACCCCATCCCTCCATCTCATCCTCGGCCTCCCCCTCCCTCTTCCCCCCTCCACCTCACTCACATAAACTCTCTTTGTCAGTCTTTCACCCTCCATCCTTTCCACATGGCCAAACCACCTCAGTGTGTTCCTCATAACGCTTCCTATCACATCCACATCAACACCACAACGCTCCTTTATATCCTCATTCGTCAGCCTGTCTCTCCATGTGACTCCACAGGCTCCTCTTAAATAACTCATTTCCACGCTCTCACTCTTGACTTGTGTCCTTCCAACAACGTCCAAGCTTCACTTCCATATGTTAGAGTTGGTATCACAATACTGTCATGTTGTAACTTTTTCACTTCCATGCTCACTTCCCAGTTTCTTATCACTGCTTTCAAGGAACCAGCAACCTTTCTTCCCTGTTGTACCCTTTCAAGCACTTCACCCTCCAAACTTCCATCCTTACTCATCACACTACCCAAGTACTTAAACGTACTCACATTTTCCAATTCTTCACCGTCCAACCTCACTGTACATTCACTGACTTCACCTCTCTCAAAGACCATCACTTTACTCTTCCCTACATTCACCTTTAGATTCCGTTTCTTACACACTCTCCCAAACTCATCCACCAAGCCTTGCAGCTCCCCTTCGTCTTCACTCAACAACACAGTATCATCTGGAAACAACAGTACAGGGAGTTTCCAAACACTATCCTCTCTCACCAGGGCCACTCCAACATCCACTACCCTACCTTGTACCTCTTTTATTACCCCATCCATGTACAGATTGAACAACCATGGAGACATGACACATCCCTGTTTCAACCCAACCTTCGAAGAGAAAAATTCACTCAGTTCACCATCCACACGCACTGCAGCCTTAGCATCATCATACATACTCTTCACAGCATTCAACAACTTCCCATCTACTCCATATATTCTTAATACATTCCACAATCCTTGTCTATCCACCCTGTCAGACAAATGCCCCTATGATTACCACACACTTCTTTTTCCCCTTTTCCTTTGTACAAGGGAATAATTATACCTGACTTCCAATCCTCCGGGACTCTACCTTCCTCCCAGGCCAATCTGCATATCTTCCACATCCATTCTACTATTATCTCTCCCCCATACTTCAGCATTTCACCACACACTCCATCAATTCCTGGGACTTTCCCCAGTTTAACTTTCTTCATTGCTTCCACAACTTCTATCCTATTGATTTCTTCCTCTCTTCTCACTTCCCTCCTTCTCCCAGCCATTCCCCAGCCACGTATACTCACATTACTTCCATCCTGTATGTTCAATAATTCCTTAAAGTGTTCTCTCCATCTGCTCACTTTTTCTCCCTTCTCCACTAGTAATCTACCATTTTTATCTTTCACTCCCCTGCTAACTTCACTTCCACCCTGTCTTACTCTCTTCACCTCTTTCCAGAGCATTTTCTTACAGTCCCTCCACTTTACACTCAAATTCCTTCGAAATTCCTCATCCACTCTCTTCTTACTATCTCTTACTTAATGTAAAGTGGAAAAGTGGGGTCAACTTGAATTACCCTTTGTTATACAATTTTTGTGTTACTTAACTGAAAACAGGAGTATTTATTGATATATCTACATATAATACAGGAGAAAATATGACTTCATTTTCAAAATATAATAGAAACGGAAGGTTGTGTCCATCTCAGCTTAGGGACAGTCTACATGCGAGTATTATGTTGCTTGAGTATTGATCACTCTCATGTTTTTAGGTGGTGAATGTACAGTCATAGTCATAAATAATCACCTATCGTCTTGTACCCCATGCCTCAGGCAGGCTCCTTTATGCGCAGCAAGTCACAGTAGAGTAAGAGGGGCTGAGAGGGAGGGGCCAGAAAGTGAAGGAAAGGTGAGTGGGGGGGTCATAGTGATGGTGCTTGGATGTAGTGAGGGAGAGGAGGTAGGGGAGGGAGAATGAAATGCAGAGTTGTGGCCACATAATTTGTCTATTTTCTTTTATTCAGGGCATGATATAAAGGAGTTACTATTCAGTAGATAATGCTGCATTACACCTTGTATAGCGACGTCAGATAACAAGCTTTAGATAGGTGGTGATATGAAGGGCTGGCTCGTGAGAGAAATAAACTGACATGACAGATCAGACATTAGTGCAGAGCCAGGTTTTATCCGTGAATTTTGACTTCGGACGCACATTGGAATCTGTATGGCTTGAAATTCTGTAATGTATGCGTAAGAAATGTCCTCTACCCTTTACTTCATTTTTGGAACTAAATACCATATGCAACCTTTGACATGGCTGTATCCACAGTAAATATGATCATCCACTCGGTATACACTCACTCTATACAGTCACCACCATGTCAGCTGTTTTTTGGCATCTCTGTTTGAAAAGGTTATTAAAATAATTGCACATAAAAGATAAATTTGATGTCTGCGCGCCTGGTTGGATACAATAACAGTATCGCACATAGTCTGTTAGAAGGAAAATGAAACAAAATCACAGTCACCACCATGTCAACTGTTTTTTGGCATCTCTGTATGAAAAGGTTATTAAAATAATTGCACATAAAAGATAAATTTGATGTCTGCGCGCCTGGTTGGATACAATAACGGTATCGCACATAGTCTGTTAGAAGGAAAATGAAACAAAATCCTACCCAAACTCCCAAAATATATCTACATCAATGTTTATTGACATTGGTCAAGCCAAAGCAACCAGGAAAGTCATGGTAAGTAATCCAGTGACCTTCTGGTTCAATAATCTCTTGTAGTTTTCATGGCACCGAGGGAACAGTGGTGTTGATGGTTTGCTGGTTTCGTCTCAACTGCTCCCACTCGTCCTTGGTGTGCTGGAGGAGGGGGGGCCCACGTCTTCTTGTTCTCTGGATTCCACGCGTTGATAGTCTGGGCCCACACAGTCTCGATGGCTCTGCACTAATATTTGATCTGTCACCTCAGTATACTGTACTGTATTTCTCACACGAGCCAGCCCTAGATATTACCACCTATCTAAAGCTTGTTATCTGACGCCGCTATACAAGGTGTAATGCAGCAGTATATACCGAATATTAACTCTTTATATCTTGCCCTGAATGAAGGAAAATAGACAAATTATTTGGCCACCATTTCGCATTTCGTTCTCCTTCCCTCACTCCCCTTTCTCACTCCACCCCAGCACCATCACTTGTCCTCCCACCCACCTTTCCTTCTCTCTCTGGCCCCTCCCTCTTGGCCACTTTTACTCCAGTGTAACTTGTCGCGCATAAAGGAGCCAGCCTAAGGCACGGGGCACCGGAGTATAGGTAATTATTTATGACCATGACTGTACATCTGTAAGGAAGAATGGTAAAGGAATATAACGATATTGTATCTTACTTAACAATTGAAGGAAATATGGTACTTAAACAATTGAAGATCATATGAACTCACTGAGCTCATATGGAGGTGCATAGTTTGTGTGCCCACTGCCAGGGGCCCAAGGCGGCGCTGATGATGTGTATACACCATTCCTGACACCTCAACCTTTTGAAATCAGCCGATAAATCCAGAAAATATAGTGCCATGGTCGACTGCGCAGCTAAAATATATATGGAGGAGGCCGTAGCACGGGCCGAACAGGGTAGTACTCCCGAGGGGAATGGGAATGCTGGTGATAGGGAGAGCTGGAGCTCCTGTTTCACTAGCTATCTAACCATCCCCCTTTGCTGACCTTTTCAGTGTGACAGTAACATGGAGAGTAGACCAGCATACTCTCCCAAACATTTCCTCTAACTATCTATGCACTACACCACATGCACTTTACATTTCACACAACATATCCCACTACGTTACAGGGGTTGGCGCCAGCAAGGGCATGCGGCCAGAAAACTTTGCCCCCGCTACCTAGTGGCGGACTTCTGGGGGGAGGCGTGGCGGGGGTTGCGCCAGCATAGATCGTGGGTCCAGGGCGAGATGGGGCTCGGGCCTGTGCTAGAGGGTGCAGGGCATTGCGGTTCCCAGGCTGCCGCTTCCGCCCAATAGAGAGGGGTCCGAACCTGGGAGTAGCGCCCCAGGAGGCTGCCCTATCAATGGGTGTATAATGGTGGGATAGTTGCAGTGCCAAGACGCGCTTGGAGGGTGTCCCTGCAGCTGTCCTGGCAGGGTGCCCCGAGGCCACTACCACAGCCACTGGTAAGCTGGTGGGCTAGGGATCCCAGATCCATTGCCTGGACCTGGGACTGTGCAGTGAGTGGGACCTGTGCTGTGTCTGTCCCCCTTTATTAATACTGAAGATGACAAAACAAAATAAGTTTCAAAGCAAGCCTGAGGGCAGTAAATCACCCATGGGGATGAGGGTGGGTTCATGGAATGTGGGAAGTTTGAGGGGAAGAGCAGGGGAAGTCGTTGAGGCATTCAGTAGGAGGTGGGTGGATGTGGCGTGTTTGCAGGAAGTCTGGTACAGGGGTGGATCAGCCAGAAAGATTGTTGGGAAGGACTGTTGCTATAAGTTGTTTTGGGAGGGGGCGACAGACGGATATGGAGGTGTTGGTGTGATGGTTGCGGAGAAATGGGTGGAATATGTTATGAATGTTTTGAGAGTAAGCGATAGGATATTGGTAGTGAAAATTCTGTTGGGAAGAAAGATAGCTGCGATTATATCGGCATATGCTCCACAGGCAGGATTGGATGAAGCAGAGAAAGATAGATTTTGGGATGATTTAATACATGTAGTGGGTGGTATGCGGGATGATGAGATAGTGATTTTGGGAGGGGACTTAAATGGTCATGTAGGTGAAGCAGCACAAGGTTATGAAGGGGTGCATGGGGGATGTGCGTATGGTCTAAGGAATGCAGAAGGGGAAAGGATACTCGAGTTTGGGGAGGCAACGGACATGATTGTGTGCAACACATATTTTAGGAAAAGAGACAGTAGGTTAATTACGTGCTGGGGGAAATAGCAGTCAGATAGATTATTTTCTGGTTAGGAGGGCCGATAGGAGGTTAGTTAGGGATGTTAAAGTTATAGGAAGTGAGAAGTGTGTGCAGCAGCACAAACTATTGATTTGCGATATGGTGCTTAAAGAACAAGTGATGAAAAAGAGGACTTATGTACCTAGGAGGAAAATATGGAAGCTGAAAAACCAAGCAGTAAGGGATGCCTTCTATAGCGAGTTGAGGAGAGTGGTGGTTGAACAGGGAGCTGTAGACAGAGGCGTTGATGAACAGTACAGAGCCCTCAAGAACAATTTCTTGAGAGTTACTGATGTAACATGTGGCTGGACAAGAGGCCCACCAAGACATAAAGTAACTTGGTGGTGGGATGAGGGTGTAGAAGCTGCAATTAAGGAGAAAAGAAGGCTTTTCCGGGAATGGAAGAAGGGTGGTAGCAAAGAGGAATATTTGGCTGCCAAGCGTAGGGCTAGAAGAGAGGTATACAGGGCAAAGTCTGAGTCACAGAGACAATTACTTGATAACCTAAATCATGGGGAAAGGAAAAATATATTTAGGGTGGCAGGTCAGGTGAAGAGGGATAATCTTTATATCATAGGTGAACAGTGTGTGAAGAATGATGAAGGAAGGGTAGTAGTGAACTGTGAGGATATTAAAGATGCATGGAGAGAGCATTATAACCGGTTGTTGAATGAGGAGTTTGACTGGGACAGGGAAGGTCTGGAGCCAGCAGATCCAGTGTCTGGCCCTTGGCCTTTGATTGATACTGCTACTGTGAGTGAGGCAATAGGCAGGATGAGGGTGGGGAAGGCAGCAGGTGTGTCGGGGTTGACTGCCAAAATGTTGAAGGCCTCAGGCGATATAGGGGTGAGTTTAGTCACTGACCTGATAAATAGGATTATTTATGAGTGTGTTGTCCCAGATGATTGGCTGAAGAGTGTAATTGTAAATGTGTATAAAGGGAAGGGTGATGTCCTGGAAAGAGGAAATTATAGAGGTATAAGGCTTTTAGTTCAGATAATGAAAGTAAAGGAGAGAGTTTTAGAAGGTATGATTAGAGAAAGAGTGAATATTGATGAGATGCAGTTTGGGTTCATGCCAGGTAGGGGGACCACTGATGCCATATTCATTGTTCGACAGCTTCAGGAAAAATATATTGGTAGGAGAAGGGATCTTTATTTTGTTTTTGTTGATTTGGAAAAGGCCTTTGACAGAGTCCCTAGAGAGGTGGTGAAGTGGGCAATGAGAAAGCTTGGCTTGGAGGAGTGGCTGGTTAGGGTGGTTATGGCCATGTATGTGGGTGCTCACACCCAGGTGAGAGTGAATGGAGATTTGAGTGATGAGTTTTCCATGAATGTTGGTGTGCATCAGGGGTCAGTCTTGAGTCCCATGTTGTTTATCATGGTACTTGAAGCCCTTTTACGTGACTTTAGAAACGGACTCCCGTGGGAGTTGTTGTATGCTGATGATTTGGTGTTGATTGCAGAGAATGAAAGTGAGGCGGAGGAAAGGTTTAGGAAGTGGAGAGATGGTATGGGGCAAAAGGGTTTAAGGGTAAATGCAGATAAAAGTGATGATATCTAAGGTTGGTGGCGGTACTGTCAAAGACGAGGGAGAGTGGCCATGTGCAGTTTGCCACAAGGGCGTGAGAAGTAATTCCATCTTGTGTGGTATGTGTGATAAATGGGTGCATAAGAGATGTAGCGGTATCAGAGGTAGACTGCGAGATAATGCTGATTTTATGTGTGCGGCGTGCCGGGGTGAGCAGGTGGAGATTGTCAGACATGAAAGGATTGAACTTGCTGGTGAATCTCTTGAGTGTGTGGAAGAGTTTTATTTGGGAGACATGTTGTGTGCTGGAGGTGGGGCTGGAGCTAGCTCTTTGGCTAGGGTGAGAAGTGGCTGGAAGAAGTTCAGGGAGCACTTGCCTCTCCTGACATTGAGAGGGCTCTCCCTACGTGCTAAGGGGTCTTTGTATGCAGCATGTGTTAGGAGTGTAATGCTGTATGGCAGTGAGACCTGGGCAGTGAAGGAGGAAGATATTCGCCGGCTCAGACGTACAGAAATGACAATGATTAGGTGGATGTGCAGTGCGTCCCTGCTTCCAGGGCCTGGAGGGGCTGGGTTTACAATGGAAGAGTCGAGAGGTAGGATGGGACTGGAGTGTATTGGTGTTGTGATGAGGAGAGGTAGATTGAGGTGGTTTGGACATGTGGAGAGGATGGGGGATGATAATTGGGTGAGGAAGGTGAGAAGTGTTAATATTGGGGGTGGGGTTATGAGGGGTAGACCGAGAAAGACATGTGACGAGGTCATTAAGTGTGACCTTAGGGTTAAGGGACTGAACAGGGAGGCTGCAATGGATCGTGCAGCGTGGAGAGCCGCCATTAGGTGACCAAGGCCGACACATGCAAGCATGTTGGAGCCTTTAAAAACGAAAACGAAAAGACTGTAGCAGAACTGAGACGTTTCTCAAAGCAAGAGGAGTACCATGCCTTTTACTACTCGGGTCACTGATCTTGGCCACATAAGATTTCGGCTGTACAATACTTACTATTATTAAGTGTATAATGGATAGAATCATGTCAGGATTTGCCAAATGAAAGATTACGATCTTTGGAAACTGTTTAATGAATTTTTCGAACAAATGAGATTCATAACACTTGGTAAAAATATGCTGACTGCAAAAACACACGATAAGCTTTCATGTCTTTTAATAAACTCTATGGAGAACTTTTCGGCGTAAATCTCATTTAGAGCACCAGTAAAATACCTAAGACGAATATGATACTGGTATAATACTTTATGCATGAGTATTAATCCCGATAGGAATTTTTTAAAAGGAAGGTGCGCCAGCTCTGAGCAGGTAGTAACCCCACGCTATTTAGTGATCCTGCGAACACTGGCGACTTTCAGGTGTTTGTGGGGGCTCTAATTATCGTCTTCATTTCAGTCTTGTAAGGATATGAGGTTGAGGGACTTGATGGTGTTCATTGTGCTGTGTTAAAACACCCCTTCCCACAAGCCAGATCCTTTTTCATAGCTCTTTATGCTAAACTCTGGGCTGAAAGTTTCTTTCCTTCTGATTGGTGTATAGTGATCATCCTCCTATTTCATAAGCCTGTTAAACCTGAACACCATCCTCAAGATTATTGTCCCATAGCCCTGACTAGCTGTTTATGTAAACTGCTTGAACTTATGGTCAACACTAGACTCGTGGCACCTTAAATCCCATAGTCTTCTTTCTCACTTACAGTTTGGGTTTCACAAAGCACGCAGCACCTTAGATCCCCTTCTCATACTTGAATATTTCATTTGTTATGCTTTTTCTTTCTGCCAGTCGGTCATTGCTGTCTTCCTTGATTTAGAAAAAGCTTATGATACGGGATGAAGGTATCACATTCTTTGTTGCCTTCGCTTCCTTGGTCTGCATGGTAACATGGGTGTTTTTCTTCAGACCTTTTGTGTCCGTCTAAGAGTCCACCTTTCCAATGCATTTATCCAGCTTGAAGGTGTCCCCCAAGGCTGCACCCTAATTACTACGTGTTTTCATTTAGCCATAAATGAGTATATTGGGAATGTGTTGTCCTGTCTCAGCTCTCCCTCTTTCTGTGGGGGAAGCAGCCTAGGTATATAGATAGGTAAGTGACATTGTTTCTTCGCTATCCCCTTCTGTTTCGGCCTCTCTGTGTGTTGATGATTTAGGTATTTATGCTGCAGATTCAGATCTGCCTCAACTCCAGTCCCTTCTTCATTCTGCCATTGATGCAGCTTCCACGTGGGCTACTACTTATGATTTTCTTATTTCTGTCTCTAAATCTTGAGCAGTAACATTTACTTGTTTGCGAACCATACAACGGTCATCTCTACTTATATAACATCCCTTTTCCTTGCTGATCATTTCTTGGCTTCACATTTGACTCTGCTAAATTGGAATACACATCTCTTCCCTCAAGTCTTCTACCCTTTATCGTCTTTGTTTGCGCAAACACTGCCTATCTTTCACGGAGTGCTGATCTTCGTCTTCATTCTATTTTTATTCATTCCAAACTCGATTATGCTAGATTTACTCTTCTGCCTTCACTCTTTCAAAGCTAGATTCTGCTCATCATACTTGTCTTCGTTTAGCTGTTGGTGTTATTCGGTTGACTCCTGCTACATGTTTTTGCCCTGAGTTGGGCATTTCCCCCCCTCTCTTATCGTCGTTCACTTCTCCCTGTCAAGTTGTATACACGTCGCCTTCAGTTCCATGTGAATAAATTGCTCCGCCCTCCCAGCCCTCTTCAATGCTTTTTCCGGTTGGTCTCCCATTTCCTTCCATTTCCCCTTTGGGTCCCCACCCTTCTTCAGTCTTTTGATTTTCCTTTCCTCCTACTTGTCCACTACATCCAATTTCTTTCCCACTTTGGCTTCTGCCTTATGCTGTAGTCTGCCCCTTTTTTCTCCACTGTTCTAAATCTTTTCATCCCCCAGATGCCCTTTGCTCCCTTTTTCATGATCATATGTCCCGTCACTCTTCTGCTATGCATATTTTTACTGACAGCTCTAAATTTTGTCGTGGTGTTGGGTTTGCTGTCATGTTCCTTGACTCCTCCTTTCACAGTACATTCCCCTCCTTTGCCAGTATCCTTACTGCAGAACTATATGCTATTCTTTTTACTCTGAAATCTCTTCATAGATTCTCATCTTCCACCTTTATTATCTTCTCCAACTCTCTCAGTGTGCTCACTTCCTTACACATCACACTTCTTCTCATCCTTTAATCACCCAGCTTCAAGAGTGGCTGTTACGTCATTGTGTTAGAAAAAAGTTGGTTCACGTCTGCTGGGTTCCTATCTATTTTGGGATTACAGGTAATGAACAACCTGACTCATCAGTGCACTCTGCTGCTTTCTCCTCTAGGCCCTTCCTCTGCCCCACCAGCTTTTTATTATATCCCTCTTCTAACCCGCCTCTTCTGTGATCGTTGGCAATCTTCGTGGGACCAACAGATTCACAACAAACTTCATAGGGTTAATTTCTCTGTTCTTCCCTGGCACACATCAGCCCACCCCAGTTGTTGATGGGAAACAGTCCTTGCTTGTCTTCGCTTAGGTCAAACACGCCTAACTCATGGTAATTTGTTGAACTCTTATCCTCAGCCCACTTGCTCACGCTGTGACTACCCTATCCCTGTCCGACATCTCATTCTAGATTGCCCATCTACATTCTAACAAAGTCTTTCAGCGTTCCCCTTCCTTTCCTCACTCCATTGGCCTCCGCAACTTACTGATTTCCAAGGTGAGTCTCCCACTGTTACTATTTGCAATGTTATCACTTTTCTTACTGCACTTACTGCATGTGTTGGAAGGCTCCTCACATACTGCTCATCTCAAAAGGGTGGAGTCAAAGGGCTTTTTATCTCATTAACTCTCCTCTTACTGGCTCCCTTTGGTTCCTTCTTCTTTATATTAACCCCTTAAACGCGGCCGTGTACAGTCGCTCCCCCCCGAGTGGCGGGGTTGTATCGCGGTCTGAGTACGTGTAGGAAAATATTCGCCAAAAATCAGAGATTAACCCTAGAACATTATACTTGGTATGGCAGATAGTACTTACATTCAGCTTTCTCCAGAGACAGGTGTTGAGCCTTCGTGGACTACCCAAGGACTTGTGGAGACTTGCAAAGTTGGGTAACCAAATCTTCACTTTCACACCTCCAGCAACCCGGTTTCCCCTCTACCACAGCCTCATTCTGTCACAGTAAACTTTATACTACAACGTAAAGGTAGTTAGGAATCCGTATTTGTACAATAAGCACTGAAAATAAGGCTAAAATCAACAGAGTGTACGGCCGACATGCAGTGCGGCGGCAGTCTTCCCGTCACTCAACAAACATTTCCATTTTCACAGCTAAAAACATGTATGCTACATTATTTTCAATCATATTACTTCCCAAAAGATCACCATGGCACGCTTTTTATTCTGCCTTATGCCCGTCACTTTATTCTCGTTCCTGTCGGCCGCTTGCACTGACTCGGAAGAGCTAGAACTCGCCATAATGTCACTTTGAAAGCCTGCGGTAAACTGACGCTAAACAGAGGCAAACCGTGAGAAAAAAAGCTAGTGTTACAACTGGGGAAACAAGCATTTCCTATTAGCATAAACTGCTTGTGAGAGGAGAGCGTAGATTTACAGTTCTGAGCACTCAGAGCGCTGTCATGTATCACAGCCAGGCTGGCAGGGGCCGTGGTGGGGGGGGACGGGGGAAAAACGCGATACTTGGCAACAACGGAGGTCATTGGTACAAAGGTCAAGTGTGCTAAAGGTAGCTAAAGGGTGGTGGTACTGATAGACAATACCAGCTGGAGCCTGGCTGCCCGCGGTTATTCAAAATTTACTAGAATCGCAAACACGACGCTCCGCCGTTATGTCCTTTTTGCCGAGCGTCACAAACGTGACGATCTGCGTTTAAAGGGTTAAAAAAGAAAAAGTATCATTTAATTTAATTATTTGCCCTGCTTCCTTCTACCTTAGTGCCATATAGCTATATTTTGGCTTGGTGCTAGTACAGGCATACCCCGGTTTAACAGTGTAATTGGTTAGGTAAAACCCCATCGTTAGGCGGGGTATCATATATCGGGGTGCTTTTAACATGTAATGTGGACCATTTACCAGTCTTAGGTGTTCCCCCAAACCAAGCCCAAAACCCACCCAAATGAACCCCAAAACAAGTTTAAAGCCAATCTAAATGGCCTAACAGCTGTCAAGGAAGCTAACCTAAGCCTAACACCTGTAAACAACTCACTAAAACCAACAAATAAAATCTGAAAATCATCAAATATAAGTCTGGAAAAAATCAAGCTTAGTAAACTGTACCCCAGAATGACAATGTTCACCCCACCTGTGGCTAAAATACATTGATCTAAGTCCAAAAACAGTTTATAATTCAGCCTTAACACAGTTTCAATCTAAAATATAATCAAATTCGGTACAAAAATAAAAACTCATCATTAAACCGGGGTTTGGCCATCATTAGGCGGGGTATGGTGGTATTCCTCCATCGTTAAGCCAGGATGTCGCATCTAGGGGTATCATATATCGAGGTATTACTGTACTTTATTATTCCTTCCTTCCTTCCATCACCAACTGCCCACCTATCCACCATATTTCACTGAAATTGTACAATAACTCCTTGAGATATCCTATATTCAAACAGACTTTAATGAATACATACTGTTAATCTTTGTCCAACTCTGTGACGGAGGTAACTGGACTTAGACATCGTTGTGAGGGGGAAACATAGTAGACCCAGTATCACCCCCTTTGTTTGGGTTTATGGTTACCATCTAGTGCTGTAAATGGTTCTGGGTTACAGGAAACCATTAGGCTTGTCATTTAGTATTGAGCCACCTGAAGTGGAAAGATGAGTAAGAAAATGTGACAGGATGGAGGAGAGACGAAGGAAGAGAGGAGAGCAGGAGGAAGAAGTAGGCAGCACTCCATCAAGTGGATAGTGGTCGTCAGCATGTACCACTACGTCAGAGGGTGTGCATTAATAGAGAACCATAATATAACCTGGATATTGCTGGGTCATGAGAATATACTGTAGGTCTTCAATGAGCTAAGGATGGTGGTATCATAAGATTAGACAACTAGGTATCCATATAGTTTCCCCTTTGCAACCCACCTGGAGAATTCTCGTGTTTTGTAGGGATGGCTCTCTTGGGAGTCCCAATATCCACCTTGCATTAATTTGTTTCCTGTACAGTAAGTTTGTGCTTTATCATGTTTTGTTTTCTACCAGTGTTGTATAGTTGGTCTGTCATCAACAGTATCATCATCATCGGAACCTCCTTTCCCACCCTAGGGGAGGGTGAGGAGTAGCAATGTCCAGACAGCTCAGTTTTGCCCATTTCAGTGGGCCACACATCCATTCACTCGCCATTCAAGCCTCTGAAATCCTGGCTCTATCTAATACTCCAAAAACATTCACCACATTTTGTAGCTTCACATAATAGTTTTAATTGCATGAGACAAAGAAGACAGTAATAACACTTATTGAGCTGTCCCCACAGTGCATTAAAATTTGCCAGTAGAATGGCAGTAAGGGTGCAATTTATGTCCCACCCTGCATCCTGTAGATAAACCGGGAGAAAAGAATTCAGCAAATGGTTTTAGAAATGAAGTTTAAGTTGAAGCCAAATGAGCTTGAATTCAGTTAAGAGGGGGAATAACAATCCTCACTGTCACTTTATCTCTGTTCATTATTATTATTATTATTATTTAACTATTATTACTATTATTATTATTATTTGTGCCGTTAACCCATCTAGTCCAACGATGTACAGTAATCCCTCCATTACTCGATGTAATAGAGCCAAAGGCATGTGCGGAAAGTGGGTCCGTCTGGATAGTGGGCCCCTGCCTCCTGGACTGATACATATGGACCCTAACCCAGCCTAACTCAGAAAACCACCTACCTAACTCTCTACCAGACATGGATAGCACCTATTTAAGACCGTATTCACACAGATAAGGGACAGAAAGTATGAAATAAATGAAAAGGAACCAGAAAATGAGGAATTAAAAGTGAGCATGGAAAATATTTAGCAGTGTACAGGGTACTTACAACACGTTCGTGGCATTCGTTACGAAAGTTAACCTGCCTCCTCTAAGGCTCTGGCAGTGGTGAAGATGCTCTTGAAGCATGTACAGTAATCCATTGTTGTGCTGCACTTAATCCTTTGCACCATGAATTATAATTGTTTAACACTGTACATTCTGTTCTTGATTGCACCACGCCAATTTCAACTGCCAGTTTCAACTGCCAGTTTACACTCTGTACATAATCTTTGCACTCTGAATTCTAATTTCAAAACACTGCACAGCACTGTAAATTCCCATGTGGTCTAGTGATGAGGTATTGCAGTTTATTCACTGTTTATTCACAAAAACGAGCACGTGCAGCATCCATTGAATGAGCGTCTAGTCAGGATGGTTGTTAGGTGATAACTGGGGAGGGATGGAGGAAGGCGGGAAGCAAGCACTGAGCATAAACACAGCTGTTTGATGCTGTGCACCAATTTCAAAGTACAGTTGAAAAAACAGTCGGATTTTTTTTTTTTTTTTTTTTTTTAAATGTTTTTTTGGCCATTTTTGGGTTCCAAAGGCCCGGTCCCAAAATGTCCTGTAAGTGGGGAGTCCGGATAGTGGGCGTCCGAATAGTACATGGATGACTGTACTTCTAATATTATTGTTGCTGTCTCAAGATGAACTTATTTGCCATAGGAGACACTTTGAATTGGAGGGGTTCGATGTAACCCTCACTAACTCCTTCAATGGTAGACGTATATCATACAGTGAATATAACTGTCTGGCTGAAGCAAAAGTATAGTACAAGAATATGTCGTAGGGTTGAAGGATTTAATTCCCCAGCAAAATACAGAAACATTGCCACTTAATCACCCCAACCCAAGTACATCATTTTAATCTATCTATCTATCTATTGCCAGACGCCTCAATCCCGTTTGGGGTGGCCACAAACGAATCGCCTCCAAGTCGCCCTGTCCCTCGCCATTTCATTGCCCTGCTCCCAACTCACACTCCCCTCTCTAACATACCTCTCCACCCCATCCCTACATCTCATCCTCGGCCTCCCCCTCCCTCTTCCCCCCTCCACCTCACTCACATACACTCTCTTTGTCAGTCTTTCACCCTCCATCTCATCCTCGGTCTCCCCCTCCCTCTTCCCCCCTCCACCTCACTCACATACACTCTCTTCGTCAGTCTTTCACCCTCCATCCTCTCCACATGGCCAAACCACCTCAGTGTGTTCCTCATAACGCTTCCTATCACATCCACATCCACACCACAATGCTCCTTTATATCCTCATTGGTCAGCCTGTCTCTCCATGTGACTCCACAGGCTCCTCTTAAAATAACTCATTTCCACTGCTCTCACTCTTGACTTGTGTCCTTCCAACAACGTCCAAGCTTCACTCCGCACGTTAGGGTTGGTATCACAATACTGTCATGTAGTAACTTTTTCACTTCCATGCTCACTTCCCTGTTTCTTATCACTGCTTTCAAAGAACCAGCAACCTTTCTTCCCTGCTGTACCCTTTCAAGCGCTTCACCCTCCAAACCTCCATCCTTACTCATCACACTACCCAAGTACTTAAATGTACTCACATTTTCCAATTCCTCACCATCCAACCTCGCTGTACATTCATTGACTTCACCTCTCTCAAAGACCATCACTTTACTCTTCCTTACATTCACCTTTAGATTCCCGTTTCTTCCACACTCTCCCAAACTCATCCACCAAGCCTTGCAGCTCCCCTTCGTCTTCACTCAACAACACAGTATCATCTGCAAACAACAGTACAGGGAGTTTCCAAACACTATCCTCTCTCACCAGGGCCACTTCAACATGCACTACCCTACCTTGTACCTCTTTTATTACCCCATCTATGTACAGATTGAACAACCATGGAGACGTGACACATCCCTGTTTCAAACCAACTTTCAAAGAGAAAAATTCACTTAGTTCACTATCCACACGCACTGCAGCCTTCGCACCATCGTACATACTCTTCACAGCATTCAGCAACTTCCCATCTACTCCATATATTCTTAACACTTTCCACGATCCTTGTCTATCCACCCTGTCATATGCTTTCTCCAAATCCATGAAAGCCGCATACAACTTCTTTCCCTTTTCTAGAAACTTTTCCACTAAAGATCTAAGAATGAATATCTGATCTACACAACCTCTTCCCCTCCTAAAGCCTCCCTGTTCTTCTCCAACTAATTTCTCTGTTCTTTCTGTAACTCTGTCAATAAGTATCCTACCATACACTTTTCCTATTATACTAAGAAGACAAATGCCCCCTATGATTACCACACACTTCTTTTTCGCCTTTTCCTTTGTACAAGGGAATAATTATACCCGACTTCCAATCCTCCGGGACTCTACCTTCCTCCCAGGCCAATCTGCACATCTTCCACATCCATTCTACTACTATCTCTCCCCCATGCTTCAGCATTTCACCACACACTCCATCAATTCCTGGGGCTTTCCCCGATTTAACTTTCTTCATTGCTTCCACAACTTCTATCCTACTGATTTCTTCCTGTCTTCTCACCTCCCTCCTTCTCCCAGCCATTCCCCAGCCACTTATACTCGCATTACTTCCATCCCCTGTGTTCAACAATTCCTTAAAGTGTTCTCTCCATCTGCTCACTTTTTCTTCCTTCTCCACTAGTAATCTACCATTTTTATCTTTCACTCCCTTGCTGACTTCACTTCCACCCTGTCTTACTCTTTTCACCTCTTTCCAGAACATTTTCTTACAGTCCCTCCACTTATACACTGAAATTCTTTCCAAATTCCTCATCCACTCTTTTCTTACTCTCTCTTACTAATCTTTTCACTTCTCTCTTTCTTTCTACATATAACTCTCTCTTCCGCCTCTCAACTTCTTCCACGCCCCTATTTCTCATCCATTCATTGTATGCTTTCTTCTTTTGTGCCACAACCTGTCTCACCTCTTCATTCCACCACGCTGTTCCTTGCACCCCCCTCCGTCTTCTCTTCCTTCCACACACCACATCACATGCTGCACATATTTCTTCTGTAAATAGCCTACACACACCTTCCACGTCTCCCATCTGCTCCAATTCATATTTGCCCAATCATTCCTCCACTTCTCTCTTATACGCTGCCTTTTTCTCATCCTCTTGTAACCTTTCCACTCTCCTTGCAACTACTCCTTCCTCTCATCTTTCCCTTCTTCTATTCCTCCATCTTACTTGAATTCTAATTCTGGCCACCACCAAGTAGTGGTCAGAAAGTCCACTTCCCCAACCTCTATAAGCTCTTGCATCCATTACACATCTTCGCATCCTTTCATCCACACACACATAATCAATCATTGCCTTCCATTCATTCAGTTCACCACCCACCCTTCTCATCACTCGCCATGTATACCTGTGGATCATTTTATGCCTGAAGAGGGTATTGGCTATCACCAACCCCCTCCCAGCACAAATGTCCACTAATGCACTCCCATTCTCATCTATCTCAGCAGGCACACTCCACTCACCAACTATTCCATCCACCTTCACATTCCCAACTTTACTATTCATATCACCGATCAAAAACACTCTCTCATTCCTTCCAAACTTTTCCATGCACACTTCTACATTTGTCCAGAACTCTTCTCTCACTTTTCTAGCACGATCTTGTTTTGGCGCATACACACACACAATCGCCCACATTTGTATTCCAACTTTCAACTTTACCCACACAATCCTTGACCCAAGTGATCCACACTGTCTTATGCTCTTCTTCCATCTTTTACTCACAACTATACATACTCCTTCCTTTGCCCTCTCATTCACACCTACTGCACATATACCCCATCCATACTCCCATTCTCTCACACTTTCTCCTCTCCATTTTGTTTCAGTTATTCCACATACATCCACTTTCGCACCCTCAAGCACCTGGACAATCTCTCTCTCTTTCACCTCATCATTCGCTCCCTGTACATTCCACGTTCCGATAACCATGTCCTTGGTCATCATCGTTTGGTCAGTCCTTGTCCGAGGCTTATTGTTTGTTTTTTTAGTTAGTTGTTTTCCGGGGAGGGGCACTAACCCTCCGCCAACCCTTTTAGTCGCCTTTTACGACAAGCAGGGATACTGGGGGAGTATTCTTGAAAAAAAACCCTACCCCAAGAAGAGCTACCTGGTATTGAAGTGATTATTGAAGGCTGTACCTAAACCCTGTAGTTTGAAATGTGTATTTTGAGTAAAATTGTTTGGAGATAGCAAATTTTAAAAATTGTTCTAAAGAGGCTAAGTTTCTTTGTTGGCCGTAAAGCTGATTTGCCAGGTCTCCCCAGGTTATTTATTTTTATTTTTTTATTTTTTTTAATAGATAATGAATGGAGGAAGGAAAAACAAAGTGGAAAAAAAAAAAAAGTCCATGTGCCTAAAGGCATCCTCCATTCATAAAATACCCATAGCAACTGGACTTGAACTGAAGTGGATCAAATGTTTGTGGGAAACAACTACCATGAAGCAAATTCCAGAGAGTAGTAATTCTGGGGATAAATGAATTTTGATAAGCAGAGGTTCTGCATTGTGGGGGGGGAGAGTGTGAATTCATAGGCGCTCCCAGCTGCCCGAGTATTTCAGGAGAAAATGTGAAGGGGAGGAACAATTGAAGCCACTTCGTCTGAACACTTACGGTAAAAATATCTATAAAGCAATGCTAAAGAAGCAACATCTACTGATAATGGAGGAAGTTTTGTGTGATGACAAAATTACTGATTAATCTAATGGCTTTATTTTGAATTTTGTCCAACTGCCTCAGTGCAACCGCTCCACATCCACTCCACAGTGGTGAACAGTATTCGATCTGAGAACGCACATGACTTTTGTATATTGTGGCCATCTGCTCGTCAATGAAGAACTCACGAACTCTGTACATAAGTCCCAATTTTTTAAAAGCATTTTTAGCAAGGGATTTAACCTAAGCTGTCCAGCTTAGTTTGAGGTTTAGAGTAACACCTTGGATATCAATTGTAGTGGATATGGGAATATTGACATCATTTAAAATTATGTGAGAGTCTGAGGGATTCTTTCTGTTGGAGAAATTAATGTATATATTTAGTTTTGTGAGCATTAAATGAGACCAGATTTGTTTGTCCCCATTGATTAATTTTTGAAAGATCCTGGTTCAGAGAAATAGCTGTGTTGATTTGGGAATTTATAATATCAAATTGTGTCAAGGAGGTACTAAATGTGAAAAAATTATGAAGGGTCGAGTCATCAGCATGAGTGTATTGGGTTGTGAGTGACAGATAGGAAGTCTTTGATATGAATGAGAAAGAGGGTTGGCGTCAAAACTGATCCCTGAGGTACGCCAGCATTTATGGAATGAAACCAAGAATAAATACCATCTACCATGACCCATATTTTTCTATAATGAAGGTAAGAAGAAATTAGAAGGCCCAGTGATGCAAGGCCATAGTGTGACATCTTAGACAATAAGGCCTGGTGCCATACTCTGTCAAATGCTTTTGATATATCTAGTGCTATTGTGTGTGTTTCACCGTGTTGGTCTATTGTTTTGTTAATCTGATGGGTAAGAAGGCAAAGAATGTCTACAGTTGAACGTTCTTGTCTAAATCCATACTGCCGATCATTGTTTAATTTATTGATTTCTAGATGCTTGATAATGTGTTTGTTAATTAGCGTCTCAAAAACTTTGCCAAGAATGGAAGTTATTGCAATTGGTCTATGGTTTGATGGATCAGAAGTTGCCCCCCTTTTAGGAACAGGATGGATATTTGCTTCTTTCCAAAAGGATGGAAAACTTGAGGTACGGATGCATATGCGGAAAAATTTTGCCAATACAGGAACCAACACTGAGGAGCAATTTTTAAGTACTATTGAAGGAATTTCATCTGGACCAGTAGCTTTGTCTGCTGAGAGATTCTGTAATACAGCTTGTACGTATCTGGTGTGAATCATGAAAGGAGGTATGTGAGGGGAATTAAAATCAAGTACAGGAATATTGTAATTTTCTGTATTTAGGGTTGAGTTTGTTGAAAAAATGTCAACAAGAAGTTTGGCTTTTCCACGTGGGTCACTTACTAGATTTCCATTGGGGGACTGCAAAAGTGGAATAGAAGAGGAGGTAGTGAAGTTAAGTTTTGAATGAATTAAGGGTTGACCAGAATATTTTGTTATCATTTGGGTTGTTTAGTAGTTTGTTAGCCTGTCTATGCAGAAAGTTTGATTTAGAAAGATTGATGATAGTATTAGCATGGTTTCTGATATTTCTGTAATACTTAAAGGCTTCTTTGGTTTTAGTCCTTGTATAAGTGTTATAGGCTATTGTTTTATGTTCTGTTACTCTAGAACAATTGTAGTCAAACCATTTAGGAGAATTTCATCTTTTTCTGTAACTATGATGGGGAATGAATGTTTCAGTGCCGACTTTAATAAAATCTTGTATGTGGCCCAATGTGGAATTTGTACCATATCGGTGGAAAAAGTTGTAATGTTCTGCAACGTACTACAAGAATTTGTATATAAGAGAGATGAGGTAATGGATTGGGCAGACAGCCTTGCTAGCTAATACAGTTAGGCTGTACCTGTAATGTTTTGTGAACTAAAGTGGAGAGGAGTGAGGGAGATGGAGAAAATGGTTAGTGAAGTGATCTGCTGCTGGAAAGGATACGAGCTCAGTTATAGGCTGCAGGAATTGGAATTTTCATTATAACAGATTTTATCTTCCACAAGACATTCCAGCATGTCATATATTTCACTATAGCAGACACTGATCTTCCACAGCACACCCTGACATGTCATAAATATTCAATGCAAACACCATCATATATTCAACATAAATAACGGGTAAGAGGGCAGAAGCTGGGACATTTGAAGGCATGCAGCATGTCGAAGGATTGTTGGGTCTCGGAAAAGACAAGTTTATAGCGAGAGTCTCCCCCATTTTAAAGGGGGAAAAAAAAAATTGAAGTGTGTTACGGAGAATTACTGTAATGCAGCAGAGCTGGAGAAGAGAGGGGTGGGTTTGAAGCTGTTAGATGTAATTCCCCTTGAGGCAAAATATTGTGCTAATGTTGAGAGGAAGGCAAGAGTAACGCATATGATCAGCAGTTATGGAAATGTCATATATATGAACTATATGTGTCTGTTTGACAAAATACATTATCTTTATCAAGCTTCAGCTTCTGCAATAGCTATTTGCCAGGCTTTATGCTGATCTGTGTATATTTTGAGAAGTTACAGAGTACAGTGGGCAAGAAGAGCGACAGAAGGCATAATGCCTGTATATTGGCAAAAGTTTGGTAACATCGTATCAAAAGGTTGTGTAAGCTTGATGGAACATACACGAGTAGCTGCTGGGAGGGAGGATGATTGATGATTATATCTTGTTGGGAGCACTTTGTGTTTTACCTGTCATACGATGCCAGGTACACAAGAGCAGCACGAGCATATTTTGTTCTTGTTCTTGGACGGAGCTTTGAAATTTACCTTCTTTGCTTTCAAACCTTTAATCCTGCAGCACCCACTTTCACAGGGTACTGTATACAGTAGTTTCATAGCGCCTCCCCACCCTGCACCGTAGTATCAGTTCATTCTTATTTTTCACCCCCCACTTATTTTTTTTATTTATTTATTTATTTTTTTGACACTCATTTTTGGTGGACATTTTGAGGTAAGCCTCAATGGCACTCAGTCACTATTTTTACAACACCATTTTTCACATGATGTACAGTACCCATAGCTCAGACAAGTATGCTGGGAGAAGTGGATGTTCTCCGAAACGATGAGTGATATCTTTGGAGGGTTTTTATGTACGTGGTCCCACCCACCTCCTTTAGTTCCCATCATGGGGTGTGTTGTCCTGTGGGATTTAGGTATTAGGTATATAATTACAGTATGTTATTATTGTCTCACAACATAGGAAGGCGGTTGTTACCATTTCTTGTTCTGTCTATCTATCTATTGCCAGACACCACAAGAATGATAAAGGCTAAGGAAGAAGTAGACTGCACTACAGCTAAGGAAGAGGTAGGCAGCACTACATCAAGTGAGTGGATGATGATTGCCACCACCTACCACAAAGATAGTTGGATTAAATAGTAATGTAGCACACATGGGCTCTGGATGTATTGAATAGCCAGAGTCACCTCGGCATTTAGTTCATGTGTTGTTTGCAGGTGCTACTGTGTTGTTAAGTGAAGATGAAGGGGAGCCGCAAGGCTTGGTGGATGAGTTTGGGAGAGTGTGTAAGAAACAGAATTGAAAGGTGAATGTTGGGAAGAGTGAAGTTATGGTCTTCGAGAGAAGCAAAGTCAGTGAATGTACAGTGAGGTTAGATGAGGAGGAAATGGAAAATGTGAGTGCGTTTAAGTATTTGGGTAGTGTGATGAGTAAGGATGGAAGTTTGGAGGGTGAAGTGCTTGAAAGGGTACTAGAAAGAAAGGTTACTGGTCCCCTGAAAGAAGTAATAAGAAACAGGGAAGTGAGCATGGAAGTGAAAAAGTTACTACATGGCAGTATTGTGATACCAGCACCAACATATGGAAGTGAAGCTTGGACCTTGTTGGAGGGACAGAAGTCAAGAGTGAGAGCAGTGGAAATGAGTTATTTGAGAGGAGCATGTTGAGTCACAAGGAGAGACAGACTGACAAATGAGGATGTGAAGGATTGTTGTGGTGTGGATTTGGATGTGATAGGAAGCGTTTTGAGAAACACATTGAGGTGATTTGGCCATGTGGAGAGGATGGAGAGAAACTAATGAGGAGAGTATGTGAGTGAGGTGGAGGGGGAGGCCAGGGATAAGATGGAGGGATGGAGTGGACAGGTACAGGGTGACCCCCCCAAAACTCCCACATTTCAAAGGTGAATGAAAAAAAAATGGTTAAAGATAATCAAACTATTATTTGCACACATGAAACTTCATTCAGTACAGTTTTTATTCATCATGTTTTAAAGATGACATCCTCCAAATGGTGGCCGTCATTGTCTATACACGTTTGGAGGCGATTTCTGAAGGCTGCCATGACTCGATGGGTCATGTTGGGTGGAACAGCGGCTATCTCCTGCTGAATAGCAACCTTAAGGGCTTCAAGAGTTTGGGGTCGATGAGTATACAGAGCCACTCAAATGAAAATTAGCTTTGTCACTGCACAAGAGAACAGCATCATCCAGAACATGTTGCAAAATGTTCTCGTGTAACTCCCTGCAGCTTATCCAGTCTCTCGTATTGAGTTCTTGCACAACCATCATTTTGTATGGATGGAAGTGAAGGTCTTTGTGTAAGATTCTCCTTGCAGTTTCCTGGGATATCCCTGCGGCTAAAGCATGCTTCCGCGCAGAACGTCTCAGAGACTGCACAACAGATCGCCTCAATGCATTAATATTCTCAGGCATACGAGTGGAGTGGATATGGAAGTTGTGTAGATTGGCTTGGGAAGAGGGAAGGGTTCCAGAGGACTGGAAATCAGGTATAATTGTTCCTCTGTACAGAGGAAAAGGGGAGAGAGAAGTATGTGGTAACCATAGGGGTATTTGCCTTCTTAGTGTGACTGGTAAAATATATGGTAGAATACTCATTGATAGGGTTAGGCATATGACAGAGGAGCTAGTTGGAGAAGAACAAGGGGGATTTAGGAAGGGAAAAGGGTGTGTAGATCAGATATTTGTTCTAAGATGTTTAGTGGAGAAGTATCTAGAGAAGGGAAGGAAAGTGTATGCTGCCTTCATGGACTTGAAGAAAGCTTATGACAGAATAGATAGGCAAGGTATGTGGAAGGTATTAAGAATATATGGAGTGGAGGGGAAATTGTTGAGTGCTGTGAAGAGTATGTACGAGGGAGCTAGGGCTACGGTGCGAGTGGATGGTGAGCTGAGTGAGTTCTTTGATCTCAATGTGGGACTGAAACAGGGGTGTGTAATGTCTCCATGGCTGTTTAATATATATATGGATGGGGTTGTAAAGGAGGTGCAAGGTAGGGCAGTGGATGTGGGGGTGGCCCTAATGAATGAGGGTGAGATTTGGAAGCTTCCGGTGTTGCTGTTTGCTGATGATACAGTATTGTTGAGTGAAGATGAATGGGAGTTGCAAGGTTTGGTGAATGAATTTGGGACAGTGTGTAGGAGGAGGAAGCTGAAAGTTAATGTAAACAAAAGTAAAATTATGGTGTTTGAGAGGAATGAAGTCACAGAGTGTGCAGTGAGGTTGGATGGTGAGGATATGGAGAATATGAGTGCATTCAAGTACTTGGGTAGTGTGATGAGCAAGGATGGAACTTTGGGGGATGAAGTACGTGAAAGGGTACAGCAGGGAAGAAAGGTTGTTGGTACACTGAAAGCAGTGATGAGAAATAGGGAGGTGAGTATGGAAGTTAAGAAGTCACTGCATGATGGTATTGTGATCCGTACCCTGACGTATGGAAGCGAGGCGTGGACCTTGCAAGAGGGGAACAAGTCAAGAGTGAGAGCAGTGGAAATGAGTTACTTGAAAGAAGCATGTGGAGTGACGTGGAGGGACAGGTTGACGAATGAAGAAGTGAAGGAACGTTGTGGGGTAGATGTGGATGTGGTTGAAAAGATTAGGAGAAATACACTGAGGTGGTTTGGACATGTGGAGAGAATGAAGAATGAAAGACTGACTAAGAGGGTGTATGTAGGTGAGGTGGAGGGAGGGAGAGGGAGGGGTAGACCGAGGATGAGGTGGAGGGATGGAGTTGAGAGGTATATGAGGGAGGGGGGGGTGAGTTGGGGGGAGGGGAGTCAAATGGTGGGTGACAGAGTGACTTGGAGGCGTTTTGTCTGCGGCCACCCTTTGCGGGATTAGGGCGTCGGGCTATAGATAGATAGATAGATAGATACGAGCGCTCCTAGGTCAACCAGGTGATTTTCTTTTTAAAGCTGAGCCTTTTGCCCTGAAATTCTCAACCCACTGCAAGATGATTTTCCGATCTGGAACATTTTGGTTCTGTTGAACGCTGAAACGTCTTCGAAAGGCTCTCTGCACGGCGATTGTGAAGAATGCTTCAACAGCTAATGCACGGTGCGCTCCCGACCACGCCATGTTGGCGACTGAGGATGGTTGGGGTTAGGCTACCAACAGACCCTAGCCCCGCCCCTCCCACCTCACTACGTCCAGTGCTACAGCCTTTTGAAATGTGGGAGGTTCTTTTGGGTCACCCTGTTTATGAGAGAGGGGTATGTGAGTTGGGAGTAGGGCAGTGAAATGCCATGGGATAGGGCGACATGGAGGCAGTTTGTTTGTGTCCACCCTTTACAGGATTAAGGCATCTGGCAATAGATAGATAGAAAAATTTAATAATGAGGCCGAGTTCATTGTTTATGAACCTGGTTCATGAAACCCCACTGTTGCTTTTGAACCATATCAGAGCCCAAATGTGGCAGTATTATGATTCTCATGCCATCAGTCATGAAAACCACACAGGAAATTTGGGGAGCCATTATCACCATTTATAATTAGGGTTACATTACTTATGAAATTTCTCGGCGAGTCAGTGTCCACCAAAATGATGCTTCAGTGCGCTTTAGGTGAAACAGCACAACAGACGCTACAAGAGTGGGTGGCAACCACATGTTGGACAATACAGGCCACTTCTGAAATGGAAGGTCAAGTTTTCCCAGGCTGTGCAATATAATAATTGTACTACAGTGTATATAGTTTCTTTAGTTGTCATCATAAAATACTCATATATCTGTATGATCGATTTCATACAGCTTTTTACAATATTACTCACGATTATCAAACACATTGGATATTACTTTAAAAATATCTCATGGCATCCACTTTGCTACCAGGCTATCAGCCTCAGACCATGGCAGCTCTCATATACCAACATCTATTGCCCATGGTTCCATATTACTTCCCACAGAGTATACACAGATGCTTGTTTGAGCTACTGTACTTCTCTGCTCCAGTCCATTGTCCCATGAAAACCATCCCATCCCATCTGTTCCTTTGCTCACCATACTGTTTCTTCACTCCTCTACCCTGGTGGGTTCATGACGCAACGCAGGTCACGCACTTGATTTACTTTCTAACCTGATGAAGTTTTCTAACCTCATTCACCTCAGTATATGGTCAAGTATTGTGAGATTGAAAAAGTCAGTATGACTGGTAAGCAGAAAGACTCTTTAGAGTCTCGTAACTAAGGCTCATCGAATGTAAGGTAATGACGACCCAGTATTCAAGTGGTTGCAGTGGCCCATTTCTGTCAGGTAAAAACAGATCGACTGTTAGTGGGGTGTGGTGGTTGTGAAACTTTTCATTCACTTTGGGAAGTGTTATCCGGATAGCCATTGTGACTCACCAAAGCTTACTCACACTGTGGTGCTCACCAACCCTCCTGTCACACCCACCTTAACATGGTTGAGATTTTTGTCCTTTTGAAGCCGATTTCTTGTAGCTTAGTGCAGAATAAAACAATACGATGGTTTTACATCATTTACAGTGCACTTCTTCATGAGTAAGATCATGATCTTTTTCTTATTACAGCTTAGAATTCAAGATGGAGAGGTGGTAGTTTCAGACCAAGTTAAAGTGGACAGCTGGTTTTGCTGTGCCTGCCATGACAATGCACTTTGGGAAAAGTAGAACTTATGTAGTCAGACTGTAATGATGCACTGTCCTCCATCCTGTCCCTCTTTCTGTATATACATCTCACTTTACAAAGAGTCTTTAATGGCCATACTATAAAAACTAAATGCCAGTACTGACTAACGTGAGTGTCTGACATTCCTGTTTTTCGTACCATAAATAAATTTGCTGTTCATGCCAGGCGTTCGTTACCTGGTTATGGCGTAAAATAGCATTAGAATGTCACAGAAGGATAAAAGCCACATGAGACCCCGCTTTCGTATAACAAATTTAATTATTCATAAATACAATAACAGGTTTTTCTATTTATAAACACTGAATAAATCAGGAATAAAATTTTCCTTAGCAGGCTCAAATATATGAGAAATACAAGGCTGTTCATAAAATTTTACATAGTAAATGTTTCCGTAATGAATACGAGTAAACAAAAACTTCCATGGTGGCGACGTGGCCTGTAATATTGGAGTTAGGATAATAAATTATGCTTCCGAGCTCGTTTCAGACTACCTCTGTGCTCTCTCATTGGATTTTTGACCGAAACAGCAACTGTTTGAAAGTTTGTGTGTTAGCCAGCTCATTGCTGTAGTTAGCACATGTGAGGGCAAGCCAGTAAGCTTCTGCCTTTAGCTCAATAACATCCTTGTGTGACAATTCTTGCTTATGAAAAAGCATGAAATAAATGACATAAGAAGTACGTATACAGTATTATATTACATGGCAGAAATTACACATATCAGAGTTTGGTCAGCGTTGGTAAATGGTTGGTTAAGTTTTTATATTTCAGTAGCTTTAGTGTTCTCTTTTACAGTAAAGTTACAGAAATTGGCAATAAAACAGTACCAAGAAGTATGTGCAGTCACTTCGGCTCCCTTTTTGAGAAATGCGATTCGTTTTCACACCAAAATAAATTGATAAGCTGAAGCAACGTTTTGTCTGGTTAGTACTTGGATGGGTGACCGCCTGGGAACACCAGATGCTGTTGGCATCCCTACGTCAAGTGGGGTTGGTGGAGGATTAGTGCCCCTCCCTGTAAAACAATTAACTCTAATCCCTTGGCCACCCCGTCTGGGATACATGGCGTCTGGCAGTGAATGAATGAATGAATGAATGTAGTTGAGAAAGTTAGATAAGGTTACCAGATTTGAGTGAATTGGTTGGTTAGGATGCTGGCTGAAATGTTACCTGTTTCAATCAAGCACGCAGATTTGAGCAGAGGTGTGTTGGCTTTAAACCAAATTTGTTAGTGTATGAAGATTATTTCATGAGAATTAAAAAAAAAAAAAATTATATGAAGATTATTTCATGAGAATTATTAACCCGCGGCGTCCCGTCGACGTTCTTTAACGCCAATCCCATTGACGTACATAAATGCGAATCAATTGCAAGGTCCCTAATTTGCACAATTTTCAATATTTGTGAGTGATTTTTGGTACGTATACACGTGACACCTTCCTCTACAAGATGCCAGGCAGGGACAATGCCTTACCCAGCATGGCCTCCTCCCCCCCCTACACGCCATTGTCTCAGCAAGTCACCTGTTATCAGTGACCTGGCCAGTAAAGCCATGTCATGCCATGGTACGAAATTCAGGGCCAGAGTGATTCCCCTATCAATGACAATGTGGAGGACAAAATTTACATAGCATTAGAGGAAGAAACAGTCAGAAATGATGATCAGGTAATGTGCCAAAAAAAGGTCAGGTATGGTGATGAGTTAGTGAGTGAAAGAATGCTTATAATGCCTATATTACTGCTTGAAAACCAATATACTCTCGTACTACGTATAAATTCGTACCAAGTAAATAAATAAATACCGTTTATGAGTGGTGTGAAATAGTTATCCTCCCATAGAACTCGTTTTCTTTGGTGCCAGCCTGTTAGAAAACCCAGTAAGGTAAGGAGGTACTCCTACCTGTATCGAGTATTTTAAACCTCAGGTGAGCAATTTCTCTGAATTTTCGATGTTTCTCACCAAAAGTGGAGGTTTGAGCAAAAAAAAAAAAATTTTCCAAAAATGGTCAGGATTGGGGGGAGTCAGTGGTGGAAAAGTGGTCGGGATGTGGCGGGTAAAAAAAAAAAAAAAAAAAAAAAGCAATTTTCAATCCCAAGAGCTTTTCTTGGTTGTAAATAGCTATAGGCCTAAGGAAATGACCCATAATAAAAAAAATAGTTAAGCGGGTAGAAATGACAGTTATTGTAATGGAGGAGTAGATGAGTGTAGGAAAGGTAAGGAATATTGGTTAGGTTGGATGGGTTATACAAGGACTGACAGACAGGAAGTAATGAAATAAGTATTGAGTGAAGGAGTCAGACATCAAGCATATGACCAGAGTAGGAGAAAGCTAGGAAAGCAGAACAGGAAATTGTCTGAAAATGCATAAAACAGAACTGGATGAAAGTACTATAGAGGTGGAATGATTTTTGGGAAAAAAGAAAAGCTTATCTAGAAGACTGGGACAGAAATAATTACTGTACTATGTAACTTAGGAAATCATTGCATACTGCTCTGAAGGGAATGGTAATAATAAAGAATATGAATTTCAGAGTAGTATAAATACCAAGCTAAACTGGAAATTGACTAGTAATACCTGAAACAGAAGGTAACAATAACAATGGAAAAAAAAAATTATTTATATATATATATATATATATATATATATATATATAGCTAGATATATAGGAACTGAATGAATAACTGTTACATTACACACATCTGATAACCTATATTTTCCAGTATGGTCAGCTGGTCATGGCTGGATGACAGGTGTGGAAAGAAACTGCTGAAAAAAATTGGAGAATTGTTACTGCATCCCTCTTGTGTTGATGCTGCAATGAATGTAACAGTTCAACCAGCAGTGTAAAGAAGTAAATTAGTCTCCGTGCAAAAAATAATTCTCCAATAACTCTATATTCACATCATGCAATATAAATTTAGGAACACATGATGTACTGCTGCATGAGTAGAGGTGCACATAACGTGGATAAACTGCTGTATAATTCATGACTGGTGAGCTGGTAGGAAACATCATGGAAATCTATGAAGTATGCAATAATGCATTCACTTTGCTTGTATGAATTCAGATATGGATAATGTCAGTAATTGTTTCCATTCAAAGTACTGCAAAAGGAGGATAAATCATAATTCAATCTTAGTCTAAGCTACACAGTACACTGTATATTGCTTGTAAATGCACCCTCTTTATACATTCTGCCATCATATGTTACCAATTTTAGCACAAATATACTTATTTCCAACATAAAAATAACAGTTTAGAATTGGTTACTGAAGTGTCTGGTTTATTAAACAGAAGAAACATTCAAAATTTGCACACTTTTATTGCTCATGCAGCATGTCTAATCTAGCGACTGTCATGGCATTCAAACACCAGAACTGAGTTTTGCCAAAACTGACAATCCATATTTTTTATAGTAAGCATGACTGACACTCAGGAATATCTGATGACTGAACATCGCTGTTGGATCGCCTGAACTCTTGGTTTTTATAGTACGGCCTTGAGTCAGGCTCCCTGAGGAACACGGGATATGAGTTTGATCCCATGCTGCATCAGTGAATAGTCTATCTATCTATCTCTATCTGTTGCCAGACGTCTTAATCCCTTATACGGGGTGGCCACAAACAAATCGCCTCCATGTCACCTTGTCCCCCGCCATTTCACTGCCTGCTTCCAATTCACACCCACCTCTCTCATATACCTCTCCACTCCATCCCTCCATCTCATCCATGGCCTTCCCCTCTCTCTTTCCCCCTCCACCTCACTCACATACACTCATCTCGTCAGTCTCTCACTCTCCATCCTCTCCACATGGCCAAACCACCTCAGTGTGTTTCTCCTAATGCTTCCTATCACATCCACATCTACACCACAATGCTCCTTCACATTCTCATTTGTCAGTCTGTCTCTCCATGTGACTCCACAGGCTCCTCTCAAATAACTCATTTCCACTGCTCTCACTCTTGACTTCTGTCCCTCCAACAAGGTCCAAGCTTCACTTCCATATGTCAGAGTTGGTATTACAATACTGTCATGTAATAACTTTTTCACTTCCATGCACACTTCCCTGTTTTTTATCACTGGCATCAAGGCACTA
Source organism: Coenobita brevimanus (assembly GCF_032717465.1). Lineage (NCBI taxonomy): Eukaryota > Metazoa > Arthropoda > Malacostraca > Decapoda > Coenobitidae > Coenobita > Coenobita brevimanus. Next base: position 23,012,084 of record NC_136978.1, read on the forward strand.
GCAACCATTCTTCCTTGTTGTACCCTTTCAAGCACTTCACCCTCCAAACTTCCATCCTTACTCATCACGCTACCCAAATACTTAAACGCACTCACATTTTCCATTTCCTCGACATTCAGCCTCACTGTACATTCACTGACTTCACCTCTCTCGAAGACTATAACTTTACACTTCCCTACATTCACCTTTAAACTCATCCACCAAGCCTTGCAGTTCCCCTTTTTCTTCACTTAACAACACAATATCATCTGGAAACAACAGTACAGGGAGTTTCCGAACACTGCCCTCTAACATTAGGGCCACTCCAACATCCACTGCCCTTCCTTGTATCTCTTTTATAACCCCGTCCATATACAGATTGAACAACCATGGGGACATGACACAATTCTGTTTCAACCCAACCTTCAAATAGAAAAACTTACTCGGTTCACCATCCACACACACTGCAGCCTTGACACCCTCGTACATACTCCTCACAGCATTCAACAACTTCCCATCTACTCCATATATTCTTAATACTTTCCACAATCCTTGTCTATCCACCCTGTCATATGCTTTCTCCAAATCCATGAAGGCCACATACAACTTCTTTCCCTTCTCTAGAAACTTTTCCACTAAAGGTCTAAGAATGAATATCTGATCTACACAACCTCTTCCCTTACTAAAGCCTCCCTGTTCTTCTCCAACTAATTCGTCTGTTATTTCCCAAATGCTGTTAATAAGTATCCTACCGTATACTTTTCCTTTTACACTGAGAAGACAAATGCCCCTGCGATTACCAAACACTTCTTTTTCCCCTTTCCCTTTGTACAAGGGAATAATTATACCTGACTTCGAATCATCCGGGTCTTTACCTTCCAGGCGAATCTGCACATCTTCCACATCCATTCTACTACTATCTCTCCTCCATGCTTCAGCATTTCATCACACACTCCATCAGTTCCTGGGGCTTTCCCCATTTTGACTTTGTTCAGTGCTTCCACAAATTCCATCCTACTGATTTCTTCCTGTCCTCTCACCTCCCTCCTTCTCCCAGCGATTCCCCAGCCACTTGTACTCGCATAACTTTCATGTTCAAGAATTTGTTAAAGTGTTCTGTACATCTGCTCACTTTTTCACTCTTCCCAACTAGTAACCTACCATTTTTATCTTTCACTCCTATACTAACTTCATTGCCACCATGTCTGACTCTCTTTATCTCTTTCCGGAACATTTTCTTACATTCCCTCCACTTTACACTCAAATTCCTCCCAAATTTCTCATCCGCTCTCTTCTTAATCTCTCTTACTAATCTAATTTAAATTACTAATTTAGATTCTGTTGAAGCAGACTTTACCTGTTTTCTACAAGATTCTCTCATACTAATCTAATTGAAATTACTTATTTAAATTTTGTTGACAGACTTTACCTATTTTCTACAACATTGTCATAAAAATGCCAGTGCTAGTACCATTACACGAGTGCTGAAGAAGACATCCCTACATTTGTTCAGTTTGGATGGTGGCTACTAATACCAGTGGGGAAGTGGGAAAATGTGCTTATTTCTAAATAGTAATCCTCTACCTCATTACCTTGCATTTACTTGACCTGACCTACCCAGCCTGAAGCTGTTTTCCTCTGTCCACCCACCTCCACCTTCACTGCTGGACTGTTAAAGTTTGTAATCTGGAAATTTATTAATGTAGTGAACAGCATTTTGTGGGAGCTAGCTGCATTTACTGATAAGTGTACGTCATTGGCAAAAGAGAAAGAGAGAAAGAGAAAAAAAAAAAGAATCATAATTCATAAGCATGATAACCTCTTACTTATAGTCCATTACCATATTTTTCATAGTAATGATCATAGGTGCAATGGTCGAAAAGTAGCAAAGTTGAACTGGATTCCTTTCGTGATTGGCTGTTGCCCCAGTAAAGGAGTATTAAATCTTTTCAGTTATTGTATACTAATTGCTATTTATCATTATACTGTAAGATGCTTGTTCTATCTATCTATCTATCTATAGCCCGACGCCCTAATCCCGCAAAGGGTGGCCGCAGACAAAACGCCTCCAAGTCACTCTGTCACCCACCATTTGACTACCCTCCCCCCAACTCACCCCCCCCTCCCTCATATACCTCTCAACTCCATCCCTTCACCTCATCCTCGGACTACCCCTCCCTCTCCCTCCCTCCACCTCACCTACATACACCCTCTTAGTCAGTCTTTCATTCTCCATTCTCTCCACATGTCCAAACCACCTCAGTGTATTTCTCCTAATCTTTTCAACCACATCCACATCTACCCCACAACGTTCCTTCACTTCTTCATTCGTCAACCTGTCCCTCCACGTCACTCCACATGCTTCTTTCAAGTAACTCATTTCCACTGCTCTCACTCTTGACTTGTTCCCCTCTTGCAAAGTCCACGCCTTGCTTCCATACGTCAGGGTACGGATCACAATACCATCATGCAGTGACTTCTTAACTTCCATACTCACCTCCCTATTTCTCATCACTGCTTTCAGTGTACCACCAACCTTTCTTCCCTGCTGTACCCTTTCACGTACTTCATCCCCCAAAGTTCCATCCTTACTCATCACACTACCCAAGTACAGTACTTGAATGCACTCACATTCTCCATATACTCACCATCCAACCTCACTGCACACTCTGTGACTTCATTCCTCTCAAACACCATAACTTTACTTTTGTTTACATTAACTTTCAGCTTCCTCCTCCTACACACTGTCCCAAATTCATTCACCAAACCTTGCAACTCCCATTCATCTTCACTCAACAATACTGTATCATCAGCAAACAGCAACACCGGAAGCTTCCAAATCTCACCCTCATTCATTAGGGCCACCCCCACATCCACTGCCCTACCTTGCACCTCCTTTACAACCCCATCCATATATATATTAAACAGCCATGGAGACATCACACACCCCTGTTTCAGTCCCACATTGAGATCAAAGAACTCACTCAGCTCACCATCCACTCGCACCGTAGGCTTAGCTCCCTCGTACATACTCTTCACAGCACTGAACAATTTCTCATCCACTCCTTATGTTCTTAATACCTTCCACATACCTTGCCTATCTATTCTGTCATAAGCTTTCTTCAAGTCCATGAAGGCAGCATACACTTTCCTTCCCTTCTCTAGATACTTCTCCACTAAACATCTTAGAACAAATATCTGATCTACACACCCTTTTCCCTTCCTAAATCCCCCTTGTTCTTCTCCAACTAGCTCCTCTGTCATATGCCTAACCCTATCAATGAGTATTCTACCATATATTTTACCAGTCACACTAAGAAGGCAAATACCCTTATGGTTACCACATACTTCTCTCTCCCCTTTTCCTTTGTACAGAGGAACAATTATACCTGATTTCCAGTCCTCTGGAACCCTTTCCTCTTCCCAAGCCAATCTACACAACTTCCATATCCACTCCACAACAATCTCACCCCATACCTAAGCATTTCACCACACACTCCATCAATTCCTGGGGCCTTTCCCAGCTTAATCTTCTTCATCGCTTCCACTACTTCCGACCTACTGATCTCTTCCTCCCTCCTCTCATCTCTTCTTCTCCCAGCCATTCCCCAACCACTTGTACTCACACTGCTCTCACTCTCTACATTCAACAAATCCTCAAAGTGCTCCTTCCATCTCCTCAATTACTCTCTCTTCTCCACCAACAATCTTTTATTCCTATCTTTCACTCCCCTACTATTTCCCCTTTCACACTGCCTTTCTTTCTTTACCTCCTTCCAAAACAATTTCTTACTCTCTCTCCATTTCACACTCAGATTCCTCCCAAACTCTTCATCCACTTTCTTCTTACTTTCCTTCACCAGTCTCTTAACCTCCCTTCTCCTGCTCACATATACCTCTCTCTTCTCTCTCTCATCTTCTCCCCTACCTCTACTCGCCAACCATTCACCATATGCCTTCTTCTTTTGTTCCACAGCTCGTTTGACCTCATCATTCCACCATGCTGTCCCTTGCACACCCTTGCATCTCCTCCTCACTCCACAAACCGCCTCACACGCTGTGCTTATCTCTTCCGTGAATATCTTACATACGTCTTCCACACCTACCATCTGCTCTAGCTCATACCTTCCCAATCTTTCTTCCTCTATGCTCTTATACTCTGTCCTTTTCTCACTATCTTGCAATTTCTCCACTCTTCTCACAGGAGCTGCTTCCTCCTGTCTTCCCCTTCGTCTTCTCAACCACTTTCTTTGCAGCTCTACCTTGGCCATCACTAAGTGATGGTCCGAGACTCCATTCCCCCACCCTCTCCACACTCTTGCATCCAACACTTGTCTTCTCATTCGCTCATCCACACGCACGTAGTCTATCATTGCCTTTCGTTCAACAAGTTCACCATCCATCCTCCTTATTACTCTCCATGTATACCGGTGGATCATCTTATGACGAAAGTAGGTGTTGGCTATTGCCAACACCTTACCAGCACAGATGTCCACCAAAGCACTGCCATTCCCATCTACTTCAGCTGGCACACCCCTCTGACCAACCACTCCATCCACTCGTACAGTCCCAACTTTGCCATTCATGTCTCCAATCAACAGCACTCTCTCGCTCCTCTCATACTTGTCCATACATGCTTCTACTCTCGCCCAAAACTCATCTTTCACTCTTGCCACTCGATCCTCTGTTGGGGCATACACACATACATTTGCCCATGCTTGTATACCTACTTTCATCCTCACCCATACAATCCTTGCACCCACTGTTCCATACTCTCTTATATTCTCCTTCCACTTCTTGCTTATCATCAGACATACTCCCTCTCTTGCCCTGTCATTCTCACTGACTCCCGCACATATACCTACACCATATTCCCAGTCTCTCATCCTTTCACCTTTTCATTTAGTTTCAGTCAATCCACATATATCCACTTTTGCATCCTCAAGCACCTGGACAATCTCTCTCTCTTTCACTTCATCATTCACTCCTCTCACATTCCATGTTCCCACCCTCAGAATGTCGTTTGTCCGTTCCTTAGTCGTCAACGTATGATCCGTCCGGGTCCGAGGCGCTTTATTCGCTTTTTTAGTTAGTTCTTTTTACGGGATGGGGCACTAACCCACCACCAATGCTTGTTACTAAAGTAATTTTAATAGTTTTCCTTCACTCTCCCAGTGACCTATTTTAGGTACTGGTATTAAAATTACTGTTAGGTCACTCTAAAACAAACATATTAATGCCAGTTTAGTGTTTTTTCTGTCATGTTTAGCATAAGAATATTTTTCGTCCATTTAGCGGGAATTTTTAATGGCTAGTGTCAACAAATTTGGCTGTAGTCTAGAGGCTTCCACAAAGTTTTGGTGGTATTCCAGTGATAACGGGCCTTTTTCTAGTGATTGCCTTGAACTTTTCTGTTTTGCATCATTTTAACAATTTTTAGAACAAGTTTAACATCTGGCTTTCGGTTTCGCAGCCTTATAATCATGAAACATCGTCAGTGCTTTGTGTTTGCTGTAGGCATCTGATTAATAAGTAGCATTGTTACACAACAGTACATAAATTTCATCCTTTTGCAATCTAAATGGTAAACATACAGTTTAGTTAAAGGAGTAGAAATACCTCACCACAAGGGTCGGCAGTTAGAGGTAAATTACCCTGTGGGGGGTAATATCAGGGTTTCTGGGGGTTCCAAGACCCCTCCAGCATTCAGGAGTTAGTATGAATGCAACTTATGACTAGAAAATGAGAGCAGCCAATTTTGGCCCTCACCTGGCCCCTTTCAGACAACTCAAGACAAAGCGATGCCAACCCACCCAGCAGCCTGCCTTTATCCAGATGAATTGTTAACCTTTTTTTTGCTTGCTTGATGAATTCAGCTAAGCACATAAACCCACAGAAAATTTTTATTTATTTATTTATTTGTTTATATTTTATTTCTTTATTTATTTTTGGCTAACACTTCTACCATAGCTTTAGATCAGGAGGGCGAGAGTTGGAAGTAGATCTTGTAGTTGTACTCAGTTTGTCTTGTTTATAAAAACCACCGTGGTTTGTCATGTTTTATCAATATAACTGAAAAAACAAGCAGTTCTTATAGGCTGGGGCAACAGTAATGTTCCAAGCCCTTGACACGGCGTAGTCAAACCTGATTGCCGTCCCATGCCCTACCGATTCACTTCCTCCTGTCCCAGGTTGTTTTCTATATTTCTTTAAGCATTTTTATAGTGGAAAATGATTGGTTAATGCTCATTTTGTTTTCCTAGTTTTAATGCTTATTCAGACTCCCTCATGTTTGTTTCTCAGGCATAATGGCAGACTTCTAAAACCTCATTGCAGCTATAAGCTATTAGCATAACCTTACATATTCATAATTTAGCCTTCCTTAACCTAATTCATACTTTACCACACGGGTGCAGGTCTTCCAGATTTCTTGGTGAACTGAATCTTTCTTAGGTTGATTAGGATGGGTTAGGTTTGAAGTTTTGCTCTATTAGGTTTAATCTTAGGGGGTCTCCCCCCATCCCACCAGTTGGGCTGGCAAGATTGTCAAAAAACAAGCTGTTGCGTTCACTCAGGCAGCATCCTTAACCCTCAAACGCTGGGCTATTTTTGACGCAGTCGTCACCTCACTACGGGCAGTTTCCTGGAAATTGCTTGTTTTCTGACCTTAATATCTTGGAAAGTATAGCACTTGGGGAAACATATTAAAGACCATACTACTGTACTCATCAACTCTTCCTCTTGCGAGTGAAAGTATCCGCAGGTCTGTAGGTCGTTGCATTGATGAATAATGGTGTGAGCAAGATAACTAATTTTTGGCGTGAGAGCAGGATGTGTTTGTGCGTCTGCCCGTAGCTCCAACTATAGCTTTGCTTTCAACATCATAACTTCTACACTACTAGCTAAACTAGACACTGTTGCATCCAAGGCATGCCTTATGGCACTATCACTCAGCCCTTTTCTAGTATCCTTGGAAGGAGGCTTGGCAGGGGTGGGTGATTCAGTTGGTTACAGGCGGCACGGATGGAATCAGACAAATAGGAACCTGATGACATCGTTGTACACCTGGCAAAAGCACGGGACAAACTGACTTTCGCCTGTGTACTATGGAGGGACTCTCTCCTTACCCTTTGGTGCCGAGATGAAATGGCATCCCGTTCAAATGGTGGTGGGCAGATATTTGTGTGTATAGCCACTACCCGGCGGCCCCAAAGCACCCCGATTGTGATGTATATAGACGTTACCCAGCAGATAGGGGTTAAATATTCAAAATATCCACTCACTCGATGTAGTGCTGCTCTCGGGTGTCTGCCCTTTCCTCTCCTCCCTCATTTCCTTCCTCTTAAGTCTTTCTTTCCTTCATTCTTTCCTCATCCTGCCTGCGGGTGACTTTACACTCCCCCTTTTGTCTTTCTTTCCTTCATTATTTCCTCGTCTTCTGCCTATGTGTTACTCTACATTGAGTGACAAGCCAGATTGTTTCATGTGCACCAGGAAACCATTTACTACGCTGGTTGGTAACCATACAACCAAATTATGGCACCTGGTGGTTTAATGGGTAGTTGTGGTGCTCCAGTCGGATTGAGCCAGTGAAGGTTTATATCCAAGGGATGGTTGGGGTTATTGCTCACGTAATGCCACTCAGGGATGAGTGAGGCTGATCACTCTCATCTTAAATGTCAGGACCAACCTTGTTTTATATAGGTTTTGTAGTATAAAATCAACAAGCAGCTATTATTGTTACATACTGTACTAAAATTAGTTTCCTTAAAAATGTGAGAATAGGAAGACAGGTGTCATTGCCACACCTGTGTGGTAAAGTTTTACCTGTCCTAAACCAAACTAACCTAACAAAACATTATATCCTAACCTGACGAAAAAATAACAACCAAATCCAACCTAACAGCCTAACTCATATCTAACCTTATTTACCCCAATCTAACATGACCTTTCTTAGCCTAATATAACCTAACTCAGTTTAACCAAACCTAACCCATTTAACACCAAACACACTGAAATGGAAAACCAAATTAATTTCGGTACAGTTCCGTAGTTTTTAGCAAGTGTCCGCCATTATGCCCAGATGTTGGAAAATGAATGTGGGTAAAAACATGAAGGAAAGAAAATTGCCATAATGCATTCGTTTACCACCATGATATATATATATATATATATATATATACATATATATATATATACAGTAAAAGTCCTATTATTCGGCAGCTGATTATTCGGTATATCCGACATTTTGGCAGTTTTGAGAAATAGTCCTATTTTCGAAAATCTTTGATTGTTCGGCAGATGTCTGGAATAATCTCGGCAGTCAAGGAAATGTTATGTGTGACTTGTAGGCCTAATGTTTCATTACACTTCTATATGTTCACTATAATCAGGTATAGTACTGTATTGATTACAGTATTGCTCAGTATCATACAGTACAGTAACCGTCCCTCCAAATCAGCGAGGGTTACGTTCCAAGGCCCCTTGCTAATTCTTGAAATTCACTCATTCTTGATTCCGTCCTGAAAATGACATTTACCGCTAATTATGTAGCCCATGAACCACTGATACTGTAATGCATTTCCCATAAATAAATGTTGCTTGTTAAATCAGTTTCCCCGTTGTTTTTAGCTGTACGGCTGTGACAGCTCTTGTATTTTGATTCCTCAGCATAATGGTGAAAGGGACTGTCCTGTTTAACTAAACCTAACCTAACCAAGTTTAACTGTACCTAATAATTTAACCAGACCTAACCTAACCTAAAGTCGGAAAAATACGTAAAATAAACTGGGGGATTATGAATCGCTAAGGTCTTTCTGATGAAAGTTAAACGTACATTTAGCGCTCATTCTTTTGTTCTTTTTTGTGTTTATATGTGAAAGAGTATTGATGCAAATAATAATGTATCCCTTTAACCCCTTAATAACCACTGGCATTGAATAACCCTTTACAGTACCGATGTCAGTGATGTCAAGTTAGTGTGAGCTATCAAAAAAAAACAACACTTATGGAGAGGGAACGAAGGTCACTGGTATGTTTACATGACTCTACGCTACGATTCCAAGCAGTCAGAGGGTTGCTTTATCTCAGATGTTTTCGCTCATTTGGTAAATGCACCGTAACTTTATCAATTCTTTCATGACTCATAGTGAATCATAGCATGGGTTTAGGAAGCTAAACACATTGCTAGGTGCGCCAGACGATTATCTTCACATCTGTAAGAAAAATAAATTGATTTCAGAAGAATGGAAGAAACTTACTCTGCGTACTCAAAGAGGGATTAAATTTCTTCCATTTTCTTGAGGATGTGAAGATAATCATCTGGCGCACCTAACAATGTGTTATTTAGCTTCCTAAACCCATGCTATGATTCGCTATGATTCATGGGAGAATTGGGAAAGTTACGATTCACTTACCAGACGGGCGAAAACATCCGAGATAGAGCGACCCCCTGACTGCTTGGAATCGTAGCTTAGAGTCATGTGAACATACCAGTGACCTTTATTCCCATTCCATAATTGTTCAGTTTTTCATAGCTCACACTAACTCAACATCACTGACATCTGTACTGTAAAGGGTTGTTCAATGCTGGAGGTTATTAAGGGGTTAATGGAATACATTACTGTTTGCATCAATACTCTCCCTTTCACATGTAAACAAAAAACGAACAAGAGTATGAGCGTTAAATGTACGTTTAACTTTCGTCAGAAAGACCTTACCAATTCTTATTCCTCCACTTTATTTTATGTAATTTTCTGACTATTTTATTTTGTGTTTGGAAAAAGTATGTATACAGTACTCACTCCAAACATATTTGTAATAATGTAAGTACTGATGACAATGTTGACCAATACAAATGATGTACTGAGCTGATAGGTAATATTCCATATCATTTCGACCATCCAGGAAGTGTTATCTGACTTGTAGGCCTACTGTGTCATTACACTTGTATATGTTCACTAATTTAAGCCTACTGTGTCATTACACTAGTATATGTTCACTAATTTAAATATATATTTCAGATTCAGGTATAGTACTGTATTGATTACAGTATTGTACAGTATACTGTACAGTACTCTCTCCAATGACAGTTGTAATACCATAAGTGGTGATGACAGTGTTCACCAATATATTTAAGGTACTGAGTGGGTAGGTTTTTTTTATTATTCAGCAAATCCAATTTCTCGGCAGCAGCCTGATCCCATAGATGCCGATAATAGGACTTTTACCATATATGTGTATATATATATATATATATATATATATATATATATATATATATACACATATATATATATATATTATATATATATATATATATATATATATATATATATATATATATATACATATATATATATATATATATATATATATATATATATATATATATACATATATATATATATATATATATACATATATAATATATTTATGGGAAACAAACTGTAACAATAAGTGGTGAACTGGTAAGTTCTTTCTGCTGCTTAAACTGTACACATAGGCCTACAGTCCCTAGTGGGTGTATGTCTGTCATCCAAGTCCTTCATCACATCCTCATCGCTTCAGGAGCAAATGGACATGGAGCTTGCTACTTACAGTAAGAATGACCAGTTGTTCACTTGGATATTTATAGTGATGTCATAGCATGTATGACCCATATCTTACATGTTGTATTTTATGATTGCAGAAGTGTTGAGTAGCACAGAGTTGCCAGAGCCCCCCAAACACACCTCTGAGGCTGCCAGCCCCAATGGCCCACCTGTGGAGGAAGAAGGCAGTGTGGCTGTGGCTGCTATCCTTGCTGCACTAGCGGTTCTTTGCGTTGCATCAGCGGTTAGTTCCTTGTGCTAATATATATGTACAGTATGTACAGGGTATATATATATAGCTATACATAGATTCACATAGATAGATATAGATGATACAAGTGTTCGTGGGCCCTTCGGGCCACTCGCACTTGCTCCTGCGGAGGGCTGTCACGTTTATGTGCTGTTCTAGAGTAATGTTGTCACTTGGATTTTTTTTGCAGCTAACCAATTGATCGTGTTATTTGCAGCTTCGGGAATGGAACCCAAGTTGTCTGAACGCAAGTCCGAAGTACACACACCGACACATGGCTACTGCTACAGTTTATTTTAGTTCTACCTTTGGGCAAAAAATTCTACGGAGATCCTGTGCCAGGCTCCGGGAGCAGCATTTTTTGGTCAAAATGTGATCGCTCATTAAATATGGTAAAAGTTTTTAAATCATGATGGGACCAAGTTTTTTTACATCGGCGATTTTTTTGCGATTTTTGTGCCAATTTTGGTGCGATTTGAATTTGTAGTTTCAGCTGCCCAAAACACACACACATACACAAAGGAAATCTGTAGTAAAGACATAGAGGAACACAAAAGGTTAGGGAAATACGAGAAAAGCAAGACAAGACCTCTAAAGGTGACTTTCCAGAGCGTAAACACTGTGGAAGAGATACTAAAAAATGCAAAGAATCTTATGGAAAAAGAGGAGTTCAAAAATGTGTGGATAAAAAGATGCCTAACACAAGAGGAACTGGAATTATTCACTGAAAGAGTAAAGGGAGGAAACAAAAACAAAAAATGAGGGAAGATCAGAAGAGTCTATCTATCTATCTATAGCCCGACGCCCTAATCCCGCAAAGGGTGGCCGCAGACAATACGCCTCCAAGTCACTCTGTCACCCACCAATTGACTACCCTCCCCCCAAGTCACTCCCCCCTCCCTCATATACCTCTCAACTCCATCCTTCCACCTCATCCTCGGTCTACCCCTCCCTCTCCCTCCCTCCACCTCACCTACATACACCCTCTTAGTCAGTCTTTCATTCTCCATTCTCTCCACATGTCCAAACCACCTCAGTGTATTTCTCCTAATCTTTTCAATCACATCCACATCTACCCCACAACGTTCCTTCACTTCTTCATTCGTCAACCTGTCCCTCCACGTCACTCCACATGCTCCTCTCAAGTAACTCATTTCCACTGCTCTCACTCTTGACTTGTTTCCCTCTTGCAAGGTCCACGCCTCGCTTCCATACGTCAGGATAAGGATCACAATACCATCATGCAGTGACTTTTTAACTTCCATACTCACCTCCCTATTTCTCATCACGGCTTTCAGTGTACCAACAACCTTTCTTCCCTGCTGTACCCTTTCACGTCCTTCATCCCCCAAAGTTCCATCCTTACTCATCACACTACCCAAGTACTTGAATGCACTCACATTCTCCATATCCTCACCATCCAACCTCACTGCACACTCTGTGACTTCATTTCTCTCAAACACCATAACTTTACTTTTGTTTACATTAACTTTCAGCTTCCTCCTCCTACACACTGTCCCAAATTCATTCACCAAACCTTGCAACTTCTGAGAAGAGGAGAAGAAGAAATTTTTTTACAAAGTAATAGGATTGCAGGTACGAAAGTGGTACACAAACAGGATGGAAGAAAAAGGAGGAAGGTAGTAGAACCATGTCATGACAAGTATACAAACAAGGTGATAAAGTTGATGTACTCAAATGTGGATGGAATGGTATCTAAATTACTAGAGATGAATGATTATGTCAGAGAAAATGAACCACAAATAATATGCCTAACTGAGACAAAATTAACACCAAGGATATCCAGTGACATACTAAACTTAGAGGAATATAATATATGGAGAAGAGACAGAAATTTAAAAAAAGGAGGAGAAATTATAATATTAACTAAGAAAAATCTAAAAGTCAAGGAAATAAACCTAGATATACCATCACAAGTAGAACTGATTGCAGTAGAGATTGACACATCTGAAGGTAAAGTAATTGTAGCCAATTTGTACATGCCACCCAGATCAAACACATGGGAAAGAGACGAATATGAGGACCTGGCAGAGAGTACAATTCAGAGTATAAGGTCATTGGTACATAAAATGGAAGAGAATTCGGAAAGAATTATACTAACTGGGGACTTCAATACAAATATAAATTGGAATACTCTAGATATAAATAGCCAAGAAAGCTGTTGGGACCAAAAGCTCCTGGATCCCGTACAAGAGTTTTTCTTAACGCAACATGTGAGGGAAACCACCAGAAAAAGAGGACTTGATGTACCTTCAGTGCTAGATCTGACATTTACTAGGCAAGAAAATGACATAAACAGTTTAATATATCACCCTCCACTCGGCAAAAGCGATCATGCAGTACTAAATTATAACTTCAGGATAGCATATGACATAGTAAACAGCAATGACAGATACAAAAAGAGCCTAAACTATAAAGAGGGAAATTATCAAGACCTAAAGAAGTATTTCTTAGAAGTTGATTGGGAAAATGAGCTTAGAGGACAAGATTTAAATGCTGTATATAAAAAATTTTGTGAATTTAATGAAATAGGAGTCCAGAAGTACATCCCACAGCACAAAGAAGCAGATAAGAAAATACAGAAATGGTTCAATACAGAATGTAAAAAATCAAAAGAAAGAAGAGATTTGTTGTGGAATAGATACAGAAGACACAATAGTGAAAGGGCGTATAATAATTACAAACAGGCAAGAAACGACTATACAAGAATAAGGAGGGAAGCCCAAAAACAGTTTGAGGAGGATATAATAAATAAAAGTAGTGATCAATCAAAGCTGTTTTACAGCTATATCAGAAGCAAAACCAAAGTAAAAGATATAATACAATCCATTACGGACGAGGGAATCACTTATACACAAGAGAAAGATATTTGTGAAGCACTAAATAAGAATTTCCAATTAGTTTTTACAGAAGAAAAAAATTTTGAGAGGGACTATGTGGATTATGCATGTCCACACATACTACCAGATATACAAATAGCAGAAAAAGTAATACAGGAGGAGTTAAGTAGATTAGACAGAGGAAAAGCAAGTGGTCCTGATGAAATTTCATGTTGGGTATTACGAGAATGTGCAAAGGAGTTAAGTAAACCATTATTTTTAATTTTCAAGAAATCCTTGAGTCAAGGGAAACTACCTGATATTTGGAAAAAAGCAAATATAGTCCCTTATTCAAGAAAGGAAATAGACAAAATCCTCTCAACTACCGACCAGTATCACTGACCAGTGTTGTAAGCAGGGTATTAGAAAAACTTATAAGAAAAGCTTGGGTAAATCATCTAGAAGAACACAGTATGATAACAGAAAGATAGTTTGGTTTCAGAAAAGGAAAATCATGGGTTACTAATCTGTTGAGCTACTATGACAGAGTAACAAACACAATACAGGAAAGGGAAGGATGGGTGGACAGTATCTATTTAGATTTCAAGAAAGCTTTTGACACAGTACCACACCAAAGACTTTTATGGAAACTGTACCATCAAGGAGGAATTAGAGGCAAACTGTTTTGTTGGATGCAAGACTTTCTCATAAAAAGAGAAATGAGGACAGTACTAAGAGGAAACTACTCATCATGGAAAGAAGTGACTAGTGGAGTACCACAGGGTTCAGTCCTGGCACCAATCATGTTTTTAGTGTATATAAATGATACAAACAGTAACACTGGAAATGAGAGCTATCTGAATATGTTTGCAGATGATGCAAAAATACAAAGGAGAATTACTAGCACAGACTCTTGTAGGGAGCTACAAGAAGAATTAAATAAACTTCATGAATGGAGTAGTACATGGCAAATGGAATTGAATGTGGACAAGTGTCATATAATCAAGTTTGGTAAAAGTGGAAAAAGACCTGATTGGGATTATAAGTTAGGAAATAAAACCCTATACACATCAGAAAGAGAGAAAGACCTAGGTGTGATTATCAATAACAGACTATCTCCGACTGACCACATCAGCGAGAAGGTACGGAACATGTATACACTGCTTGCAAATATGAGACTAGCATTCACATACAAAAATGAAGAAATGCTAAGAAGGATAATAACATCATTCATTAGACCATCCCTGGAATATGCATCAGTAGTCTGGAGTCCTCATCTCAAAAAGCATATAGACAAGATTGAAAAAGTTTAAAGGGCCGCTACAAGATGGATACCAAGCTTAAGGGACCTAAGCTACGAAGAAAGACTAAATAAACTGAATCTACCAACACTACAGGAGAGAAGGAAAGGAGGTGACATGATAATGCTATATAAGTGCATATCAGGAAAGGAGAAAATAGACATAAATGATTACTTATCATATGGAGAAGCATCAGATAAGAGGACACTGCAAAAAACTGCATAAGAAGAGAGGTGATAAAGACGTAAGGAAATTCAGTTTCCCAAACAGAGCAATTGATCAATGGAATGCACTACCGAATGAAATAGTGTGTGCCAAAACAATTCACAAATTTAAGGATATGTACGATAAATATGGTTTAAGACACGGGACAGTACGAGCTTGAGTCATTCCTGTAAAGATACAATTAGGTAAGAACACACACACACACACACACACACACACACACACACACACGGCTACTACTATAGTATATTATATATCTATCTTTCTATCTATTGCCAGACGCCATAATCCCGTAAGGGGTGGCCATTTGACTTTGAGTTATTTGTTTTACAGGGAGGAGCACTAACCCTCCACCAACTCACTTGTTGACACGTAGGGAGCACGTATGGTTTGGTTATATGGTTACCACCCAGCGTTGTAAATGGTTTCTTGGCTTACAGGAAACCATTTGGCTTGTCACTCAATGTAAAGCCACCTGTAAAGGAACGAAAAGCAATAAGAAGTGACAGGAAAGATGGGAGAAATAGGAAGAGAGGAGGGAATGCACAGAAAAAGAATGATAAAGACTAAGGAAGAAGTAGGCAGCACTACATCAAGTGAGTGGATGATATATATATATATATATATATATATATATATATACACACATACAGTACTCGTCAAAAGTATTCAGCGTTGTCCGCCGGCCGCGCAATACTTATGGCCCAAAAAGAATCACCCATTTTTGGGGGTAAGAATTGAGCCACAAGTTTGAGCTCCGAGCATGACGTCACGGTAGCCTGAGGCCTTCTGACGCGCTGGTTGGTTCCCGCCTCAGTCGCCCACGGGCTGCCTGAGAGAGAGGAACTCCGCCGAGTGCCCCTCTCAAATTGTGCCATTTTTTACCGAGTGTCCCGCAGTGTTTTGGCCTTCAAAACTTTGTTATGGCACCTACCTGTGAACTGTCGAGTGAAATCATATCCCAGATCATTGCTCTAAAGGAGGCAGGCCACCAGACAAAGGAAATTAGTGAATTGGTTGGTGTGGCACGATCGACAGTGCGTCGTTGGTGTGCGCGGTTTCGAGAGGAAAACAGTGGTGAAGTTCCCACAAAGAAACCGAGGTCTGGTAGGCCTAGGAAAACTTTCCCAAGGTCTGTTAATGTTTTAATACGTGCAGTGGAGTTTAATTCTCGTGTGAGTGGAAGGAAAATTAAGGAGAGCAACCTGGAAGTGTTTGGTGAGGTGTCAGTGAGAACAGTGTCTCGTAGGGTGCATGAGCTTGGTTACACAAGTCACAGGCCTGTGAAAAAGCCTCTTCTCTCTAGCAGCCAGAGAATTCGTAGGCTTGCCTTTGCTAATAAATATCTAAATTGGGGTGAGGAGCAATGATTGTCAGTGTTGTGGTCTGATGAGGCAACGTTTAATGTTACCTGTAACAGAGGAGCACGTGTGTATCGGTTCAAAGGTAGTGACCCACTTGATGTACGGTATGTAGAAAGCACAGTTAAACATCCTGATTCACTCATGGTATGGGGTTGTTTCTCAGGGAAGGGTTTGGGGAAGCTTGTTGTACTTCCCAAGAACCTCAGAGTGAATCAGGATGTTTACCTGGAGCTTCTGTGTGATCATTTACCAGACTCCTTCGAGCTAACAGGTGCACGAGTGTTTCAGCAGGACGGTGCACCTGCTCACAAGGCCAAATCGGTCACCAATTGGCTTCGTGACTGCGAGGTATCATTCATGACAGACTGGCCAGGAAATAGCCCAAACCTCAACCCGATTGAAAACCTCTGGTACCTTGTAAAGAAGATTCTCCAATGGAAGGACGTGAGGTCTCTGCCTAAGCTGGAAGCCGCCATTCGTGACTCCCGGGACAAAATACCCCTCCAGCACCTCAGGAGCCTCGCCCTTTCACTTCCAAGACATCTCAGGTCTGTGAAGAAACGTAAAGGCTACCCTACGAAACACTAAAGGTAAATAAAATGCATTATTTATATGTTTTTTCAATGTTGAAAGGTTTGTTTCTCAGGAGGGATGCAGGGCGCTCCATACTTCTGACGATCGCACTGTATATATATATATATATATATATATATATATATATATATATATATACGTACATACAGTAATCCCTCCAATATCCGACGTAATAGAGCCATAGGCAGGTCTGGATAGTGGTCCTGTCCGCATATTGGGCCCCAGCTTATGGACTCGTACTTATGGACCCTAACTCAGAGAAACACACCTATACAACTCCCTCTGGACATGCATTGCACCTATTTAAGACCCAAATCACACCAATAAGGGACATAAAAGACTGAAATAAATGCAAAAGAACCATAAAATGAGGTCTTAGAGGTGAGTTTATACAATATTAAACATTCTGGGTACTTACAAGTCCCTGGCTACTGGACTGGTTTGAACCGCCAGTTTGCAGTCCACAGTTAA
Source organism: Coenobita brevimanus (assembly GCF_032717465.1). NCBI lineage: Eukaryota > Metazoa > Arthropoda > Malacostraca > Decapoda > Coenobitidae > Coenobita > Coenobita brevimanus. The sequence goes on from NC_136978.1 coordinate 23,029,700, forward strand.
TCCTCTGCACTCTGAATTCTAATTTTGTAACACTGCACAACACTGTAAATTCTTGTGTGTTCTAGTGGTGAGGTATTGCAGTTTATTCACTGTTTATTCACAAAACACAAGCACCTGTGGCTTGCACTGCTATGAGCATCTGCTCTCGATCAGAGTTAGGCTGTGACTGTTGATGATGGCAGGGTAACTGAGTTGCCAGATCGCAACAGCCACATTACCAATCTCCTCAACTTTCATTACCAAATTTAACTTTTCATTACCAAATTCGTAAAGCTAGCATTTATTCTTCACTAATTATATATACAAGTGCAAATACATGTAATCACTCTCCTTATATATATATATATTTTTTTTTTTTTTTTTTTTTATGTACCCGACTCTGGGCATATGCTTCACAACCTGCTCTCAAGGCCCAGCAGTCCTCCTACATACCATACACCTCTACATGTCACCACTTCGGCGCTAACACCCACCGTCCATATTGAATACATGCTAGGGCTGTCTCATACAGGACTGGTGTATTGGTATTAGCGGGGGTATTTTTACGGCATGTCGGCGGGTCTTCTGGTAGATCAGTAAAGCCTGATTTAATGAAATTCAAATCCTTAAACTGTTCCTTGTCCCAGCTTGCATTTGAACACATGTATATATATATATATATATATATATATATGGTTAGTACTTGGATGGATGACCGCCTAGGAACACCAGATGCTGTTGGCATAACGTTCTTCCTACGTGTCAAATGAGGTTGGTGGAGGATTAGTGCCCCTCCCTGTAAAACAATTAACTCTAAGCCTTGGCCACCCCGTTTGGGATACATGGCGTCTGGCAATGAATGAATGAAAAATATATATATATATATATATATATATATATATATATATATATATATATATATATATATATATATACAGCATATACTGTATTTACATACATTACGTATATATATATATATATATATATATACATGTATATATATATATACACAGTAGAACCTATCTCGTTCGGACTATATGGGGGGAAGGGTTGTCCGAATTAGCAGATTGTCCGGACCATCAGGGTAATCTCCAGTTCATACCAAACTCTCTCTACATATGGTATGTTTGTTAATTATTAACATATGTGGCATATGTCAACCCTACGTAACTGCAAAAGATGAAAGGATACCGGTACTAAAATAACAAAACTAATCATGTAAGATAGTTTTGTATTGCATAATTTACAGGTAAGGCCATGACAAGAAACTAGCCTCCATTTTAAATTGTAGTAAGTGACTAAGGCCCGTGTAGGCAAAAAAATAAATTAATTAATTAACTGTAATATTTGGAATAAAAATAGAACTTATGTAGGCAAAAAATACATTGTCATCTTTGGCATATTGATAACACCCATATGGGCAAGAAGCTAATGTTTGATGTACAAGTAAAGCACATTTAAGTACAAAAAATAACCTACAGTAATCACTAAACACTGCAGAATATTCTGACCCATTTTTGTGTAAGCAAACTCCTCCTTTTAACACCTTTATTCATTACAGAAGCTACACTTGCATTAAAGGGCATGGTAAGGAGGATTAACTTTTGAAATACAGCTAAAAAATATAAATGGTTGGTGAACTAGTTGATGGAACGAATGCTAGAATGTGTTTAAACAGGTGCCCATGTAGCGACCTAGCGTGATCCGAGACTAAACGAATGACGATCGCTTTCCGCGCCGATACTGAAAATGACTTTAGAATTGCTTTCAACATATTTTTGGAGCTTATTATTTTTAAATTTTGTCCAGATTAACAGAAGTCCGGATTAAAGGGGTCCGGACCAAAGAAGTTCTACTGTATATATATATATATATATATATATATCTGAGGGTGGGAACATGGAATGTGAGAGGAGTGAATGATGGAGTGAAAGAGAGAGAGATTGTTCAGGTGCTTGAGGATGCAAAAGTGGATATATGTGGATTGACTGAAACTAAATGAAAAGGTGAAAGGATGAGAGAATGGGAATATGGTGTAGGTATATGTGCGGGAGTCAGTGAGAATGACAGGGCAAAAGAGGGAGTATGTCTGATGATAAGCAAGAAGTGGAAGGAGAATATAAGAGAGTATGGAACAGTGGGTGCAAGGATTGTATGGGTGAGGATGAAAGTAGGTATACAAGCATGGGCGATTGTATGTGTGTATGCTCCAACAGAGGATCGAGTGGCAAGAGTGAAAGATGAGTTTTGGGCAAGAGTAGAAGCATGTATGGACAAGTTTGAGAGGAGCGAGAGAGTGCTGTTGATTGGAGACATGAATGGCAAAGTTGGGAATGTACGAGTGGACGGAGTGGTTGGTCAGTGGGGTGTGCCAGCTGAAGTAGATGGGAATGGTAGTGCTTTGGTGGACATCTGTGCTGGTAAGGGGTTAGCAGTAGCCAACACCTACTTTCGTCATAAGATGATCCACCGGTATACATGGAGAGTAATGAGGAGGATGGATGGTGAACTTGTTGAACGAAAGGCAATGATAGACTACGTGTGTGTGGATGAGCGAATGAGAAGACAAGTGTTGGATGCAAGAGTGTGGAGAGGGTGGGGGAATGGAGTCTCGGACCATCACTTAGTGATGGCCAAGGTGGAGCTGCAAAGAAAGTGGTTGAAGAGACGAAGGGGAAGACAGGAGGAAGCAGCTTCTGTGAGAAGAGTGGAGAAACTGCAAGATAGTGAGAAAATGACAGAGTATAAGAGCATAGTGGAAGAAAGATTGGGAAGGTATGAGCTAGAGCAGATGGAAGAGGTGGAAGACGTATGTAAGATATTCACGGAAGAGATAGGCGCAGCGTGTGAGGCGGTTTGTGGAGTGAGGAGGAGATGCAAGGGTGTGCAAGGGACAGCATGGTGGAATGATGAGGTGAAACGAGCTGTAGAACAAAAGAAGAAGGCATATGGTGAATGGTTGGCGAATAGTGGTAGGGAAGAAGATGAGAGAGAGAAGAGAGAGGTATATGTGAGCAGGAGAAGGGAGGTTAAGAGACTGGTGAAGGAGAGTAAGAAGAAAGTGGATGAAGAGTTTGGGAGGAATCTGAGTGTGAAATGGAGGGAGAGTAAGAAATTGTTTTGGAAGGAGGTAAAGAAAGTAAGGCAGTGTGAAAGGGGAAATAGGAGGGGAGTGAAAGATAGGAATAATAGATTGTTGGTGGAGAAGAGAGAGAAATTGAGGAGATGGAAGGAGCACTTTGAGGATTTGTTGAATGTAGAGAGTGAGAGCAGTGTGAGTATAAGTGGTTGGGGAATGGCTGGGAGAAGAAGAGATGAGAGGAGGGAGGAAGAGATCAGTAGGGCGGAAGTAGAGGAAGCATTGAAGAAGATTAAGCTGGGAAAGGCCCCAGGAATTGATGGAGTGTGTGGTGAAATGCTTAGGTATGGGGGTGAGATTGTTGTGGAGTGGATATGGAAGTTGTGTAGATTGGCTTGGGAAGAGGGAAGGGTTCCAGAGGACTGGAAATCAGGTATAATTGTTCCTCTGTACAAAGGAAAAGGGGAGAGAGAAGTATGTGGTAACCATAGGGGTATTTGCCTTCTTAGTGTGACTGGTAAAATATATGGTAGAATACTCATTGATAGGGTTAGGCATATGACAGAGGAGCTAGTTGGAGAAGAACAAGGGGGATTTAGGAAGGGAAAAGGGTGTGTAGATCAGATATTTGTTCTAAGATGTTTAGTGGAGAAGTATCTAGAGAAGGGAAGGAAAGTGTATGCTGCCTTCATGGACTTGGAGAAAGCTTATGACAGAATAGATAGGCAAGGTATGTGGAAGGTATTAAGAATATATGGAGTGGAGGGGAAATTGTTGAGTGCTGTGAAGAGTATGTAAGAGGGAGCTATTGCTACGGTGTGAGTGGATGGTGAGCTGAGTGAGTTCTTTTATCTCAATGTGGGACTGAAACAGGGGTGTATGATTTCTCCATGGCTGTTTAATATATATATGGATGGGGTTGTAAAGGAGATGCAAGGTAGGGCAGTGGATGTGGGGGTGGCCCTAATTAATGAGGGTGAGATTTGGAAGCTTCCGGTGTTGCTGTTTGCTGATGATACAGTATTGTTGAGTGAAGATGAATGGGAGTTGCAAGGTTTGGTGAATGAATTTGGGACAGTGTGTAGGAGGAGGAAGCTGAAAGTTAATGTAAACAAAAGTAAAGTTATGGTGTTTGAGAGGAATGAAGTCACGGAGTGTGCAGTGAGGTTGGATGGTGAGGATATGGAGAATGTGAGTGCATTCAAGTACTTGGGTAGTGTGATGAGTAAGGATGGAACTTTGGGGGATGAAGTACGTGAAAGGGTACAGCAGGGAAGAAAGGTTGTTGGTACACTGAAAGCCGTGATGAGAAATAGGGAGGTGAGTATGGAAGTTAAGAAGTCACTGCATGATGGTATTGTGATCCGTACCCTGACGTATGGAAGCGAGGCGTGGACCTTGCAAGAGGGGAACAAGTCAAGAGTGAGAGCAGTGGAAATGAGTTACTTGAGAGGAGCATGTGGAGTGACGTGGAGGGACAGGTTGACGAATGAAGAAGTGAAGGAACGTTGTGGGGTAGATGTGGATGTGGTTGAAAAGATTAGGAGAAATACACTGAGGTGGTTTGGACATGTGGAGAGAATGGAGAATGAAAGACTGACTAAGAGGGTGTATGTAGGTGAGGTGGAGGGAGGGAGAGGGAGGGGTAGACCGAGGATGAGGTGGAGGGATGGAGTTGAGAGGTATATGAGGGAGGGGGGGGTGAGTTGGGGGGAGGGTAGTCAATTGGTGGGTGACAGAATGACTTGGAGGCGTTTTGTCTGCGGCCACCCTTTGCGGGATTAGGGCGTCGGGCTATAAATAGATAGATAGATAGATAGATAGATAGATATTCTGTATTTAAATACATTATATATATACCATATATATATATTTTGATGGAGTGTGTGGTGAAATGCTGAAGCATGGGGGAGAGATAGTAGTAGAATGGATGTGGAAGATGTGCAGCTTGGCCTGGGAGGAAGGTAGAGTCCCGGAGGATTGGAAGTCAGGTATAATTATTCCCTTGTACAAAGGAAAAGGGGAAAAAGAAATGTGTGGTAATCATAGGGGCATTTGTCTTCTTAGTATAATAGAAAAAGTGTATGGTAGGATACTTATAGACAGAGTTAGAGAAAGAACAGAGAAATTAGTTGGAGAAGAACAGGGAGGCTTTAGGAAGGGAAGAGGTTGTGTAGATCAGGTATTCATTCTTAGATCTTTAGTGGAAAAGTTTCTAGAGAAGGGAAAGAAGTTGTATGCGGCTTTCATGGATTTGGAGAAAGCATATGACAGGGTGGATAGACAAGGATTGTGGAAAGTGGTTAGAATATATGGAGTAGATGGGAAGTTATTGAATGCTGTGAAGAGTATGTACGATGGTGCGAAGGCTGCAGTGCGTGTGGATGGTTAACTAAGTGAATTTTTCTCTTTGAAGGTTGGTTTGAAACAGGGATGTGTCACGTCTCCATGGTTGTTCAATCTGTACATGGATGGGGTAATAAAAGAGGTACAAGGTAGGGTAGTGGATGTTGGAGTGGCCCTGGTGAGAGAGGATAGTGTTTGGAAACTCCCTGTACTGTTGTTTGCAGAAGATACTGTGTTGTTGAGTGAAGACGAAGGGGAGCTGCAAGGCTTGGTGGATGAGTTTGAGAGAGTGTGTAAGAAACGGAACCTACGGGTGAATGTAGGGAAGAGTAAAGTGATGGTCTTTGAGAGAGGTGAAGTTAGTGAATGTACAGCAAGGTTGGATGGTGAGGAATTGGAAAATGTGAGTACATTTAAGGATTTGGGTAGTGTGATGAGTAAGGATGGAGGTTTGGAGGGTGAAGTGCTTGAAAGGGTACAGCAGGGAAGAAAGGTTGCTGGTTCCTTGAAAGCAGTGATAAGAAACAGGGAAGTGAGCATGGAAGTGAAAAAGTTACTACATGACAGTATTGTGATACCAACTCTAACGTACGGAAGTGAAGCTTGGACATTGTTGGAAGGACACAAGTCAAGAGTGAGAGCAGTGGAAATGAGTTATTTAAGAGGAGCCTGTGGAGTCACATGGAGAGACAGGCTGACAAATGAGGATATAAAGGAACATTGTGGTTTGGATGTGGATGTGATAGGAAGCGATATGGGGAACATACTGAGGTGGTTTGGCCATGTGGAGAGGATGGAGGGTGAAAGACTGACGAAGAGAGTGTATGTGAGTGAGGTGGAGAGGGGAAGAGGGAGGGGGAGGCCGAGGATGAGATGGAGGGATGGGGTGGAGAGGTATATGAGAGAGGGGGGTGTGAGTTGGGAGCAGGGCAGTGAAATGGCGGGGGACAGGGCGACTTGGAGGTAATTTGTTTGTGGCCACCCCAAACGGGATTGAGGCGTCTGGCAATAGATAGATAGATAGATATATATATATATATACAGTATATATATATATATATATATATATATATATATATATATCTATCATCATCAGCTGTTGAGGTCCACTGCAGGACTGGCCTATCCCTAGCGAAGCAGGGACGATACAGCCAATGTATCTCTACCCAGTGGCTTAGGCTGTCTGGTAGAGATTGTATGTAGGGTGAGAAGTGCTTGTGAGTGTGAGTGTGATTGTAGTGTTGTAGTGGCTTTGGATGTGTGTTTTGTCTGTGAACCAAGTGTAATTGGCCCGCCTTAAGCCGATTGGGTTCAAGCATACTAGTATGTAACACTGGTTCAAACACAGCACCCCATGTATCTGCCAAAATAGCAAGTGGCTTGGTGAACGCTTCCTAAAGATTTTACAACTTTGGCGGGAGGCGATCCCGCGCTCACTATCGTGTGAAACGCACAGTCTACCACTGTACCACAGAGGCTCCATATATATATATATATATATATATATATATATATATATATGTATATATATATGTATATATATATATATACAGTAGAACCTCTTTGGTCCGGACCCCTTTGATCCGGACTTCTGTTAATTCGGACAAAATTTAAAAATAATAAGCTCCAAAAATATTTTGAAAGTAATTCTAAAGTCATTTTCAGTATCGGCGCAGAAAGCGATCGTCATTCGTTTAGTCTCTGATCACGCTAGGTCGCAACATGGGCGCCTGTTTAAACACAGGCTAGCATTCGTTCCGTCAAGTAGTTCACCAACCATTTATATTTTTACGCTGTATTTCAAAAGTTAATCCTCCTTACCGTGCCCCTTAATACAAGTGTAGCTTCTGCAATGAATAAAGGTGTTAAAAGGAGGAGTTTGCTTACACAAAAATGGGTCAGAATATTCTGCAGTGTTTAATGATTCCTGTAGGTTATTTTTTGTACTTAAATGTGCTTTACTTGTACATCAAACATTAGCTTCTTGCCCATATGGGCGTTATCAATATGCCAAAGGTGACAATGTATTTTTTGCCTACATAAGTTTTATTTTTATTCCAAATATTACAGTTAATTAATTAATTTATTTTTTTTGCCTACACGGGCCTTGGTCACTTACTACAATTTAAAATGGAGGCTAGTTTCTTGTGATGGCCTTACCTGTAAATTATGCAATACAAAACTATCATACATGATTAGTTTGGTTATTTTAGTATCCTTTCATCTTTTGCAGTTACATAGGGTTGACATATGCCACATATGTTAATAATTAACAAACATACCATATGTAGATAGTTTTTGGTATAAACTGGAGATTACCCTGATGGTCCGGATAATCTGCTAATTCGGACAACCCTTCCCCCCATATAGTCCGAATGAGATAGGTTCTACTGTATATATATATATATATATATATATATATATATATATATATATATATATATATATGTATCTATATATATATATGTATCTATATTTATATATGTATCTATATATATATATATATATATATATATATACAGGGAAGCCCTTAATTCACGCGAACTTTTTTCACGCAATTTCGGTTATCCACGAATTTTTCGTACAATAATTAAAACATAAAATTATAGTATTGAAATAAATCATTTTAATATACAAGAGAAATAAATAAAATATAAAAATGCCTACCTGCTACCCGTGTGCATACATGTGTGTGTGTGTGTGTGTGTGTGTGTATGTGTGTGTGGGAGGTCGGTCTACCACGCACCACAGTCAGTTTGAATCCGACGGTCGAACCATGCATGACTGGCCAATCGTTATTTGTGGCTTATTTTTCTGCCTTCCAGTGATTGCATGCCTTGTCTACCAACATGGGGCCAAAGCATAGTGCTAGTGATGCATGTGGTAACACACCAAAACGGACTAGTAAAGTGATGTTACTGACAGAGAAAGTTAAAGTATTGGATAAACTTCAGGGAGGAATGTTGACGACAGTTCTCCGTCAGGACGATTCCCCGTCATTTATTTACATACCAGTTTATTTAGCAAGTACAGTACATTAGTTTTTTACTTAAATGAGTTATAAAATCCCCCTGAAAATTAGTTATTAAAGTATTAATTAATCAATAATAATTATATTAATAGAATGATGGGAAATTGTCCATGTTTTGACGGTGAATTGATTTGATGGTGAATTGTCTCAGAACCGTATGTTTGGGGTGAGTCAACTGTTCATACAATAAAGAAGGAGAACGTAGCATACGGGAGACAGTGAGGGCTAGTCCTCCAGACTGCTAGAGTTCCTCCACCTACGCCTGTGAATTGTCTTGGAACCTGTGAATTGTCTTGGAACCGCATGTTTGGGGTGAATGAGTCAACTGTTCATACAATAAAGAAGGCAGAATGTAGCATATGGGAGGCAGTGAGGGCTTGTGCACCAGGCTGCTGAAGTGTCTTCACTTATGCCTGTGCTTGTCAGGTTTCAGTGTTAAATTTCTTACATTTTTGTTGTTTTTCATACTTTATGCTAGTTTATAAGGTGTATGTAGTGCATAAACAGTATTATTCAGAGGTAATATACTTAATAGACATGCATAATTATGTGCACACAAGGGCAGAACATATATGTGAATTTACCACATAAGCGAAGGGTCTGGGAACCTAACCCTCGCATGAATTAAGGGCTTAACTGTATATATGTATATGTAAATATATATATATATATATATAATTCATTCATTCATTGCCAGACGCCATGTATCCCAAGCGGGGTGGCCAAGGGCTTATAGTTTATTGTTTTACAGGGAGGGGCAATAATCCTCCACCAACCCCACTTGACACGTAGGGAGAACGTTATGCCAACAGCATCTGGTGTTCCCAGGCGGTCACCCACCTAAGTACTAACCAGCCCCAACGTTGCTTAACCTCGCTGATCGGACGGGAAGCGGTGTACTCAACTTGGTATGGCCGGACATCCCCACTTACTGGTCATAATCGTCCTGGGATCCAATAGTCCCAAAATTGTCCGAAAACCGCAAAAATTAAAAAAAATCCGGCTTTTTCCCGCCCATAATTTGAACTTGGCACGTGTGGCGCGGGACAGCTTTGTTGTGGTGCGTCATTCCTCCGACGTCCGCTAGAGCGCCCCTGCATCCTCCCCACTTTCCACCCATCTCGTCATGAGTGAATGCTCGTCGTCATGGCTGCCCACGTGCTCGTTTTTGTAGTGGTGCCTTACCCGCTGCAGACACTCCTGCTGCTCTCGTGCCGCTCCTTCGTGTGTGTGATGATGGCCCCGCTGCCTGAGAAGAGGAAGAGAGTGGTTTTGACTCTGGAGAAGAAGAAGGAGATATTGGAGAAAGTAGATGCGGGATGGTCTTCGTCACGCATTCTCCGTGAGTTCAACCTGGCCCGATCTACTTTGTTTGATATTAGGAGCTCCCAAGACAAACTCACGCAGTACACGGCTGACTTCTCGTCGAAAAGCAAATGCAACGTGGAGAGGAAGATGATGTTTACTCCCAAGTTTGCTGAAGTTGACTGCTCCACGTTGATTTGGTATCGACAGCAACGTGCTGCTGGTGTGATGGTACGTGGTATGGAGCTGAAGGCTGCTGCTGAGAAGTTCGCAAGGCTTCACAACGCCCTAGACTTCAAGGCATCCGAGGGTTGGCTCTTCGCGTTTAAGTTACGGCATGGCCTTACCAACCGTAAGTGTCATAGCAAAGCTTTGGACGCTAACGAGGATGGAGTAGAGGAGTTTCGGCACAAGGGGAAGGGCTTGATCGACAGGGAGGGCCTCACTCTAGGTCAAGTCTACAACGCTGACGAAACTGGTTTATTCTATCGCTCTTTGCCTACGAACACTCTAGCCGAGGAGACGGAGAAGCGTGTACCTGGCCGCAAGCTCTCCAAGCAATGGCTGTCTGCCTTGTGTTGTGCCAATGCTAACGGCATGCACCGGCTTAAGCCTTTTATTGTTGGCCGTGCAAAGCAGCCTTGGTGTCTTCGTGGGGTGATGGATGTCCTTCCTGTCATCTGGTACCATTCCTTGAAGGCATGGTTCACAGCCCAGATCTTCAAAGACTGATTCCACCGCCATTTCGTCAAGGAGGTCATACATTACCAGACGGAGAAACTGGGAATCCCACGCGACCAGGTAAAGGCCCTCCTTCTCCTCGACAATGCACCTGCCCACCCGTGCGACAAGGACTTGGTGGCAGAGAATGGCCGCTTTAGGTGTATGTATCTGCCACCTAATACTACTGCTGTCATCCAATCAATGGACCAGGGAGTGATCGTGGCAACGAAGCGGCTATACCGACGGAAGTACTGGACGAGGTGATGGTTGTTCTCGAGGGGGAGCGCAGGGAGGGACGGGACACGCGAGGCCAGCGGACTTTGGAAAACCTTCGCCGCTACAACATCAAGTCTGCCATTTACAACTGGGCCAGTGCATGGAAGGAAATCCCTGTCAGGACTTTAGGAAATGGTTGGTCTCATCTGTTTCTCGAAATAGATGTGGAGCACGATTTCCTAGGTTTCGACGTGGATGACTTCCATGCACGTCTACGTCCGCATGAGGACGATGTTGATGTGGACAAAGTGCGTGAGTGGTAGGATGATGACGAGGGTGATCCTGGGTATCAGACCCTGTCTGATATTGAGATCACATCTTCAGTTGCAGGTGTCAGTACCCAGCTTGAAGATTCCGACGAGGACGGCGACGATGATTCAGACTCCTCTCAGCATGACACAACTCCAGCCATCCCCAAGCTGAGCGCACTCCTGGAACACCTAGAGTTCGTTCTGGACTACCTGGAACACCCGGACTGCGACAGGGAGATGGGGCCCTTGGGACTTGTGGAGGAAGAGCGTGCTTTCAGGCAGCGCATCATAAATTGTCAGAATTGTCGTTCCTTGTGTCAATCAATGATTGACAGCTTTTTCAGGACTGTGACCCCGCTGTGCCCAGCCCTGGCTTCACTCCGTTGCCTCTCCAAGACAGGCCCTCATGCTCCGAGCCACAGCCCAGCACATCAGCCACAGTGGAGTCACTGCTCGACGTGAGTTTGTGTCTATCTTCCGAGTCGTCTGCAGTGGGTACGCCATCACCACGACCCAGCGACTCACCCCTAGGTCACCTTCCAGTGATACTCTCAGACTCTGACAGTGATTAAACGGCAAGAACTTCACTAGACCACACGGGAATTTAGTGTTGTGCAGTGAAAGAAAAACAGTGCATACAGTATTGTTAAGAAATTAGAAATTAGAGTGTAAAGACAAACAATTTTTGGACTAAATTTAACGTAAATTAACTTGTGTGTTTTGTTTTGTGATTGGTTTTATGAGTGGAAAGACTTAAAGTGCAGAGTGCAACACTTATTAAGTTACAATGGAGCATAAGTAAGACAAGAGTGCGCACTGTGAAGAGAATGGACTTCTGAAGGCGAATGACTAAGTTAAGTGCAAGACTTCATGAACAGTGTACTGCAAGTGCTTCAGGAAATCCTTCTTACTGTCAGAGTCTGAGAGGAGGTGGTTATTCATCGAGATGGCCGTGGACAGTGTACTGCAAGTGCTTCAGGAAATCCTTCTTACTGTCAGAGTCTGAGAGGAGGCGGTTATTCATCGAGATGGCCGTGGACATGCTGTAAGTACGCAGAATGTTTCATACTGTACTGTACTGTATTTTCCATACTGTACTTACCTCAAACACCTCATTTCACTATTTTATGTCCTTATTGGTGTGAATATGTAATGTCTTAGATGCTATGCATGTGCAGTAGGGAGGTGTTTTTCTCAGTTTGGATAGGTTAGGGTCCATAGCTACCAGTCCAGGAGCCAGGGACTTGTAAGTACCCAGAATGTTTAATATTGTATAAATCTACCTCAAAAACCTCATTTTATGGTTCTTTTGCATTTATTTCAGTCTTTTATGTCCCTTATTGGTGTGATTTGGGTCTTAAATAGGTGATATGCATGTGCAGAGGGAGTTGTATAGGTGTTTTTCTGAGTTAGGGTCCATAAGTACAAGTCCAGGAGGCTGGTGCCCACTATCCGGACAGGACCACTTTCCGGACATGCCTTTGGCTCTATTAAGTCAGATAGTGGAAGGAATACAATATATATATATATATATATATATATATATATATATTGTATATATATATATATATATGTATATATATATATATATATATATATATATGTATATATATATACATATATATATATATATATATATATATATATGTATACATATATGTATACATAGTATATATATATATATATATATATATATATATATATATATGTGTATATATATATATATATATATATATATATATATATAGTGTATATATATATATATATATATATATATATATATATATATATATATACACAGTCGGCGCAATGGAAGTCTGGACCCTATAATTTGCACCATATATTTGGTAGGAGTCCAAGAAATATTGTAGGAAAATTCCTGTAGTCGGCGTGATTTTTTCTGAGTGGCTTTCTAGCAACTTTACAGAACCTTAACACCACATGCCTTTGTGAGTTTATGAAGCCTCACTCAGTGCCTGCCTGACTTTTGAATGGTGGAAAGACATCATATTATCTTGTCCTACCTGGCCCTTGTTAATTTCAAAGCTCTCATTTTCACACCCTCCTCTGCCTTAGTGAATCATTGGAGATTGGTCCCAAGCCACTAACTGATGTAGAAAAAGACCGAGTAATAACTATGAGAGAGGAAAATGTAAAAATTAAGGTTATTTGTACTTCGAACTGGGCGTTTAGGAAATCATCTACCGTTATGGCACTCCTCGGCTTTGCTGCCCGCCATCTGCCAAAAAACACAATTCCCCAACATAAAGACAGGCTAGGACCTAAAAGGAAGATATCACCAACTACAGACAGGTTACTGAAGCAAGCTGTGATAAAAGACCCACGTTTGACTGCTAGACAACTGAAAGATATGTACCCAGAATTGCTGAAAGATGTGTTTGAAAGAACCATACAACATCATCTTCAGAAAGACTTCAAGATCCCCAGCCGTACTGTGCACTGAAGCCTCTCCTTAATTTTTACATTTTCCTCTCTCATAGTTAAAATTCCGGCTTTTTCTACATCAGTTAGTGGCTTGGGACCCATTTCCAATGATTCACTAAGGCAGAGGAGGGTGTGAAAATGAGAGCTTTGAAATTAACAAGGGCCAGGTAGGACAAGAAAATTTGACATGCTTTTCCATCCAAAGTCAGGCAGGCACTGAGCTCATAAACTCACAGCATGTGGTGTTAAGCCTGTAAAGTTGCTAGAAGCCACCAGAAAAAAAAAATCCACCGACTACAGGAATTTTCCTACAATATTTCCTGGACCCTACCAAATATATGGTGTGAAATAGAGGGTCCAGACTTCCATTGTGCCGACTGTATGTATAAATATACTGTGTATATATATATATATATATATATATATATATTTTTATGCGAGGAAGAAGGAACCAAAGGCCATGAGCCCGCACTAACAGTTCCCTCCAAGAGAAAAACAAAATACAATAGAGAGCCAAATTCAAGATCCGATCATTTTGAGATGCCTGGACACACTGCGTTTGAAAGACTGGAGAGCATAGGCAGCAGGAAATACAGACAGAGGGAGACAGTTCCAGAGCTGACCTGTTGCATAAATGAAAGACTGGGAGTAACGGTTAACTCTTGCATTAAAGCAGTTGGACAGAAAAGGGATGAGAGTTTGCTGCCAGATCGGGTGCTACACGTGCCTGTCATAGAGGTGGAAGGAATGCAAGCAGACATTTCAGAGGAACAGTGACCATTAAAGTAGCTGATAGAAAGAAAGAGATAAAAGGAATGCAACAGTGCGGCGAAGAGACAGAGGTTGAAGGGAGTCAGTAAGAGGAGGAGAGTTAATGAGATGAAAAGCCTTCTTGATTCCATCCTATTGAGAAAGAGCTGTATGTGAGGGGAGCCTCTCCACACATGAGAGTTGTACTCCACACAGGGGGCGTGATAAACCCCTGTATAGAGGAGTCAACAATTGTGCAAGGGTAAAAAGAAAAGAGCGGAGTCGGCTTAGCACACCCAATCTCTTAGGAAGTAGATTTTACAAGAGATGTAATATGCAATCTTTCCAAGATAAGTCCTGAGTAAATGAAAACCCCAAGCATGTTCAAGGATGATGCAGGATTAAGCTGGAATATTATTAAACATTAGTGGGTATACCTGTGGAAAGATTTTGTCGGCTTGATAGGTGTAAGAACTTGAGTCTTAGATGCATTAAAAACAACCATATTATTTTTAATCCAGTCAGAGATACTTGAGCCAAGTCAGACATTAGGTGTGCCATAGCCTCACTCCCTTGTTTGTTTGAAATAACTGTTGAGATGGGCGTTATGGGAACCAGAATGGAAAGGTGAAGGGTGGAGTCATCAGTGTATGAGTGGATAGGGTTAGATGTAACAGCTTAGAAGATCATTGATGAATAAAAAGGAAGAGAGTTGGTGATAGGACAGGAGCCCTGAGGAACACCACTGTTGATAGATCTAGGAGAAGAAGAAAGAATGGCCGTCTACAACAGCGGCTATAGAACGACCAGAAAGGAAGCTAGCGATGAAGGCACAGATAAGAAGGATAGAAACCGTGAGGAGGGCAGTTTGGAAATTAAAGATTTCCATGCCAGACTCCGATCGGTAAAGCCTTTTTGAGATGTCAAGTGCAATGGCAAAGCTTTTGCTAAAGTCCTGAAAGGAGGATGACCAGGAGTCTGAAAGGTAGGTGAGAAGATCGGCCAGTGGAGCTGGTCTCCTGACGGAATCCGTACTGACGATCGGAAAGAAGGTTGTGATAGGAAAGATGCCTTAAAATTTTTCTATTGAGAATTGACGCTCGAAAACTTTTGAAATACAGGACGTTAAAGCAATTGGACGATAGTTGGAGGGTTGGGAGTGGTCACCCTTCTTTGGGACTGGCTGATTGAGAGCAAAACTTCCAGCAAGAAGGAAAGGGTACAAGTTGACAGACAAAGGCGAAAGAGTTTGCCTAGAGCAGGGTGTAAGCACACAGAAGCACAGTTCTTGAAAGGAACAACAGGAGGGACCCCATCAGGCCCATATGCCTTGTTAGCAGTACTGAGGCCAGATGATGGCGGGAGAAAATACATCAACTGAAGAAGCGCATTCTTAATGTTAGCCATGAGGAAGTCAGAGGGGGAAGTGATGGAGAAACAGCTTCGGAGATCAAGTCTAAGGTGGAATTGGAGGAGAAAGTCTGTGCGAAGAGATCTGCTTTATCAGTAGAAAGAAATAGCTACAGAACCATCAGAGTAGAGAAAAGAGTGAGGGAAGGATGATGAGGTAAAGTTATTAGAAAGATTTTTTGGCAAGGTGCCAGAAGGAGCGGGAAGATTTCGAGGTTGGGAGAGTTGAGAGCATTTAGTATGGATGAAATTATTTTTAGTAGAGCGAAGAACAGACTTAGCAACGATCTCCGTGGCAGAACACGTAAAGGTGATGTGTGGATTCAGGGGTGTGGGTTGAGGCTCCGATACCATTTGCTAGGCCCTCTCCTTGTTGCAGACAGCATTAGAACAAGCGTGCTATTAAACCAAGGCTTTCTTGGCGTTAGTCAAAGGATATGAGAAAGGAATGTATGCTTCCATGCACGAGAGAATAACCTCCGGTAATGCACAGCAAAGCACACTCAGATGGCTCACGGCCATGGAAGCAATAATCATTCCATAGGAAGAATCAAAGAAGTACTGCCTGAGGGCCTCCCAGTCCATGCGGCTCCCAAAACTATTGCCACAGACGGCGTTTCCCTGGAGGTTCCTACAGGGTCCGTACCCAGAGTGAGGTAGGACAGGTTAAAGTAATAAGGTTGTGATTGGAGGAGCCCAATGAGAGAGAAAAGATTAACAGAGTAAGCAGAAGGATTATGGGGTTGTGAGGAAGAGGTCAAGTATGTTGGAGCTCTCTCCAAGGCGGTCAAGGGATACGAATAGGCAGATTTGCTGTACAAGCTGCTCTAGGTCATTAAGGATAGAAAAGATGTAGGGGCTTTGTTCACCAGGTGGATCCGTGAAAGGGGAGAGGAGAGGCCAAAGGTGGGTGTAGTGAACATTGAAGAAATCTCCTAGAATGGAGATTTCCCAGAGAGAAAGGAGAAATGGATAGAATGTGTTCCATCGTAGAAGTAAGGTGATAGTCGAAAGAATTTTTGATAGTCAGTAGAATTATGAGATAAGTAAACAGCACAGATATATTTAGTCAGAGAATGACAGGAATGCCGAAGCCAGAATTTAGAGAATTCAGAAGAATCGAGTTCAGGAACACTAGAGCAAGATAAGTCGCCATGCGTATATATACACAACAGCCACCTTTGGCTTTGAAATGAGTATATAGAGAAAGTAGGAGGATACAGAAAAGGGGTTTGTTGCTGTCAGGTTGCTCTCAGACAAGCTGAGTCTCGGTTAGAAAAAGAAAGGTGAGGTTTAGGGGAGGAGGAGAGGTGGTGCTTCAAACAGAGCCGAAAAGTTAGAGGAAAGGCCGCGAATGTTGCAGAAATGAAGAAGAAGAGAGTCAGACGGTGGTTCCAGGCACCTCGAGTCATCACCGGGAGAGGGGCAGATGGTGGGGGCATTTATGGTCCCCCCCCTGGGGACTCCGAGGCTTGGTAAAGAGACGCCATTGTAGTTAAATTTTGAATAGGAAGTGTAGTGTGTATTGTGCATGTAGTTTGGTGTAGATAGTTAGAGAAATTTGTACTGGAGAGCATGCTGGCCTACTCTCTGTGTAACTGAGACACTGAAAAAGTTCAGCAAAGGGAGATGGTCAGGAACTAGTCCTGAGGGCTGATGAAACGGGAGCTCCAGCACTCCCTGTCATCAGCTTTCCATCCACCTCAGGAGTACTGCCCTGCTCGACTGGTGCTACAGTATATATATATATATATATATATATATATATATATATATATACATATACAGTAATCTCTCAACACGAAGGTTAGGTTCCTGGAGAGTTCACGTTAGTTAAAAACGCTTTTTTTAAACATAACTTTCCCATAAACAATGGTAATATTGGGGGTTACGTTCCTGGACTCTGGGAAAGTCTACCCATTTGGGGAGTTATGCTACTCTAAACTTAAAAGCAACAATATTAATTTGAAGGAAAATCCTGGTAGAAAACAAAAACAGTATATCTGGGGAGAAATAAACAACATTTAAGCGCTAGTTGGGCTGAAGCGTCGTTTACTTCTCCCAAAATACATACTGTTTTCGTTTTTTACGTGGATTCTCTTTCAATTCTGCTTCATTCACGGCATTGTGAA